>NC_139833.1:19935578-20223078 GCF_963691815.1 Echiichthys vipera
TGTGTAACCTGCACCTCAGCCAGGACAGACATGTTTACTGCCACAGAATAGCACAGCTACTGACCACACCGTGTCTGAGGTCGGACTTAGGGTAAACTGTTTGCATGAACCACTGATTTACCTGTTGCTGTCTCAACAAATTCACTTGTCACCACCAGATTATTCTGCCTTCTTCATTTACTGTGCCATTAAAGCTGACTTCTAATTCAAACATCGGCTACGTTGGTAATCAGAAGAAGTTTTCTCTATTGAGGTGTTTGAATAAAGGACCCTCGGAGGACCTCAGCGGGGTCAGCCCAATGTTCCCACAGCCCTGTGTTCCCACATTTCTAAGATATTTTTTTTCACTGAACATTTTGAAAATTAGGCCCTACTCCCTTTGTTCCCACAGAGTCTGGGTTAGGGGTAGGGTTAGGGCCTAATTTTGAAAAAAATCTTAGAAATGTGGGAACTTAGGGCTGTGTGAACATAGGCTCGCTCCCACTTCAGCAACCTGTCAGTTATGTTACCATGTATCAAGTGGTCAAGAATAGTAATGTGCAGTAATCTGTACAGGAACGATTCATAGATTTTCTTTTGATCTGCGGACCAATCCGTTAAATTTGAATGTTAGGGGAGATTTTTATTCTAACCATTACTACCATTACCATTATTTTGACACCCCCCCAATATACAAACTTAGGGTTTGTTGAAGAAAATCTGCCAGCGAGCAAGTTAAGTTTACAGAACAGACCCCTGCTGCTGCAGTGTTTCTTTATTTGGAGTTTTGATAGTAAACAGGGTTGATCATCTGCTTAAAGGTATGTGAGTTTTTCTCATTGAACCGTCAAAAAAAACCCGACTAGACCTATGTTGTATATTTTATTAAGTTGTGTACTTTGAAACACTCACAGGACGGGACACAAACCACCATCTCTGGGGTGAATGTCCTATACGGTGTATAATCCAACCACCCACCCTGACTGCCTTCCATAAGCGGAGTTTGAGGCTCAGGCTTCATCACCTGATTTTCAGAGCACTTTCTCTGAACGTGTAATATTGACATGGATGATTTTACATTGGAGTCACTTAAAAAGCCTTGTAGGCTGCATACAGAAGCAAAAAGTGCCAAATACGCTTCATAGCAAGGTTTCTGTGAAACGTTCAATGTACAACGATTGGGCTGGGTAGATCAGCCATTTATATAACCCGGGGCCAGTTTCTATCTGTAGAATATAGCTCTGTCTTAAAATGCATAGAATGTAATATAGTCTGCCTCCATTCCTCTAAATTGGAGAATTACAGCAGTGCTCAGAGGAAATGTCCACAACAATGTTTGACAGAATAATGTGCCGTTGTTATTACTGTGACACATTTAAACTGTATTTTAAAACCTATTAAGACAGTTCTTGTTTACAAAAATGCTTAACTGACCACTCAAACATCTACTAATGATTGTGTTGAGTGGTGGCTTCTGGGAACAGTTTAACATTTAACTGTCTGTTTTTCACTGTTGTGGTCTACTGAGGGAAAGGTTAAGTGAGTGTTTCCATTATTTAGCTACCTCTAGCCCTATGGGAAATAACTTCAGAGTGTGTATGTGTGTGTGTGTGTGTGTGTGTGTGTGTGTGTGTGTGTGTGTGTGTGTGTGTGTGTGTGTGTGTGTGTGTGTGTGTGTGTGTGTGTGTGTGTGTGTGTGTGTGTGTGTGTGTGTGTGTGTGTGTGTGTGTGTGTTTTAATGTTACTGGTCTTGTGAGAAGTGGTTGAGTTTGACATTCACAGTGCGAAAAGTTTTGATGATCCATATACCTTTTTAGGGACAAATTTTGGATGAAGCCTTAACAGCTTTAAGCATGGGAACTAACTCTTTTTTGGAAGATTATGTTGGTGACTTCAACCCCATGCTGGCACAAGATGAAAAGTCTGGGTATCATCAAATATCTGCTGTCAAATTTGCCACATATACTTTTTGTCACATTTGCATGCTGTATCAATCTACCTCATTGCCCATTTGCACCTTGTTTAACATGTACATCTTTGTTGTTTTTACACAAAGTGGTGGCTTAACCTACAGACATTTGCCATACAATGCTATACATGTTATTTGTATGCTCACATGCTAGGCATAGTCTGGCCTGTAGCCTGCATAAAAAAACACTGGTGACATGCCATAAAAGTATTGTGGACAGACTTGTTCACAATACATCAAATTCATCTATGATGCATAGATGCACTTACTGTAGTTCTGGTTGCACCGTAGTCTGGATTTAAATATGTGATAGTTTGCTCAACAAAAGTTCAGTAGTCTTTCAAGGGTTTGTTTGTTTTCAGCATGTAATGCAAAGCAACGGTAACCTTGTCCTCTCATATATATTTGTTACAATGCTTCAATGTCTTGATTAATGATTGAAGTATGTGACACAATACGACAGAGATGGATTTGCTTTTCTTTATTCTTCTTTACCAAATGTCTGTCTTGAGAGGTTTTGTTAGTCTTGTTTAAATATAAAATCAATAGCAAGCATTTCTTCTGTTATTTTGTATATTTAAAAAAATAATCAAAAAGAGTGTAGATTGAATAGACAGCTGTAATCTTACATGAAATGTATTGTTACGTTTTATGTTTGTTGCAAGTTTGTTAGGTTTTATGAGTAGGACCTAGAGAAGAAGGTATGGATTACTGACATGTAATCATTACTTAGACTTGTTGCTCACAGATGTTACTACAAGTATCTATTCCTTGTATTTGTGCTGATTGTGTATGGTGGAGTGAAAGGACAGGAGTGGCTGCTTGGCTTGTCCCCATGAGAACCACCTGCTTGAGAGGATGTTAAAGTGTAATCCAGCCTGCCTCTCCACAGCCTCACAAAGAAAGCAGTGTGGCGTAATCTCCAGTGCCTAATCTCTAACCTTAATCACTGGGACACTGTGGAGAAAAAAAAGCCACAGTCTTTTTGAACAAGCACCGCCAAATGGTGTGTGCAATTAATCTCCAATTCAGCCACACAAAACAGCCAATTTGTATGTTAAAGAAGGATGTTGGAGGAGGTAGAAAGGGCCAGTTGTAGTCGGACATTAACCCTATAAAGCCTGACCCATGAAAAAATAGTCAGAAAATTCTAATTTTTTGGGACTGAAATGTTTATTATGCCCTAAAACAAAATCCCAATTTTTTTTTTTGCCACATCATTTTGTTTATGATATATTTTTTGTATCAAATTTGATACATGGGGTTGTTTTGGCAACTTTTTGTTCCCAACTTATGTTAATTTTAGATACAAAAACAGATCTTTCCCACACCATTTTGACAATATAGAACATGTCAGGTAGTTTTTCTCATTGTTTTGTTTACATTAAACTTTTTATAGCCTTTTTATTTCATGTTGTGGTAGGCACAAATACATTTACGGTCCTTGTTCTGGCAAAGATGCACCTTACACTTCTCACAGTAGACATGTGAGAAATGATTGCTGGTGCAGTGCTTGCATCTCTGACGGGTTTCTCATGTTGGAAAATGATCAATGCCATCCCTTCTCACATCAAGAGGCACACTGCAGCCTGGCCTTTTACGGGGTGGTGTTGGAGTCTCTTCTGGAGAAGATAGTGGTCTGAGTTTGGCCTTTCCTGCACTTGTGAGACTAAGCGCCAACCAAAGCCTGAAACTTTGACAGTGCCATTGGTTTCATCTGGGGCTTTACCACTTTCTGGTCACTTCTGTAGAGTTTCCATGCATTGATGACAGCCACTGTAACAGTGTGCCACCAGATGTACATGTACCATCTTCGTCATCTGTAGCTGAACGTGTAAAGTGCAGACAGCATATCAAGGAGATCAGCATCTCCTATGAACTTGTTGTATGTTTCAACAGTGGCTGGTCTGGGTACCATTATGTAGGTTTTGGAATTGCAATCCCAGCATTTCACATTTCCCACAGGTTCAATGCCACCAAAAGAGGAATTGAGGTGCACTGCTTTCGTCAATTTTTTTCATCCTTCATGGTGCAGCCTTTCATCCTGTTCATTCAGATTGTGCCAACATGGTGGATTCCTCTCTCTTTTAGGTGTTGCACCAGGGGAACTGATTTTAAGTAGTTGTCTGCAAAGACCTTGTGATTCTTTTCCTGCTGGAAGTGTTGATGTCATATTGTCGCACTACTTCTCCTGTAACACCTTCTTCAGAGTTTTCTCTGGCTGGATTTTCTGCACCTTGACAAACATCAAAGTCATAAAGAAAGTTTGTCCAGCATGTCCCCACATCTTAATACCCCATTTGTGAGGTTTTGCAGGCATGTAGACACATAGATGAGATTTCCCTTGATTGGTACCATAATTTCATCAACTGCATGGAATTCTTCCGGTGGTATGCAGAGAAACTGTTCTTGCATGGCCTGAGCTTCCACAAATTATCTTTCTTTGCATCATCAGACACACTGAGGTGGTCCAGAAAGTCAATCGGTGTAAGCAATTTCAAAAACCGATCTCCAGACATCCCATTACAAACTGTAGGGAGCTTTGTCTCCATCCCATATGCATGTACATGCCTAGAACCTGCTCTATCTCTTTGAAAGTTGTGTTTACTGACCTGCCCTCTCCTTGTAGTCTGTACAGGTTTGTTTATTCTGTAGTTTCATCAGTGACAAACTGTTTGAAACACATGTACGGTCTCCCGTCACACCTCTCATCTTTGCCTTACTCAACACATGCAATGAAATCGACTGATTGATATTTATTTTTCTCTAAATCAGATGTAATTTAAGGTGGCATTTCAGCCATTAATTAGAATAATAAAATCATCAAGATAGTCTGTGTATTGTAATACATGTGTTGATGTAGATTATATTACAAAATTGTGACATGAGTGTACAGGGATAAATCACCTTATATACCTACAGTATCAAATTTGATACACTCATTTTTAACACGATTTAACTCTAATAAAAATAATGAACTATTAAATAATTATGCATTATTTCAATACAGAAGATATTTATCATGAAAAATGAGTAACAAAAATGTTTTTATTCTTACTGTAAGTTCTTGAAAATGAGTAAATGTTTTCCTGAAAAAGGTGTGTGGCTGATCTGATGACGGCAGCCATTTTGAAAAGGTCAAAAAAAGCCCCTCCAATGACTGCATTGGAATGATAATCCAGTAGGGGGCAGAGTACAGGTATCAAGTCGTATACAACAGGTTTTTAAGGAAAGTTTTGATAATGGTGATAAAATAGAGCTCTCAGAAACTAGCGTAGCAAATATGATACAAATGGTTTCATAGGGTTAAGGTTGGGACGTATGTGTTCTCCTTCAGCAGCAATCTGCCGCCTGGTGAATAGTGGTGTTTTGATGGTGTGCCATGTGGTGGGACACAGAGGGGATATAAGGCCTTTTGGGAAGGTTTTGATAGAGGCACAGGGCAGACAGAGCAGGGAGAAGGCTGAGAGTGTGGGATCGGTACATGTAGAGGTCAGAGTAAGGCATGAGGCATGATGGTTTCTCCTTTGTTCCCTATTATCTCCTTAAAACACACAACTTGTTCTGGTACACTGCTGTTTCACACTCTGCCATGGTGGTCCAGACAGCAGACAGATGGCCAAGAGCCCTTACTGTGGTTTAATCACATGGACTATTCTTTCTTCTCTGAAACGTGTAACAACATATTAAGCATGAATTTGAGCACCAGACTTACTTCTTAACTGTAGAGCAAACTGTCATTTCGAAGAAATGCTTGATTAAGTCCCAAAATAAACAATACGTCTTCATACCCAAACGACAGAATACGGCAATTGAAGTGTCTTCTTTAACAACCTCCCTTATAGACCCTTATATTTAACATTAAGAAGCTTAAGTTTTAGCAAAAAACTGGTTGGTGAACGTCAACGTTGACGGTCAAGATATATTTCCTTCTTAACTTCTCACAGTGTTTCATTTCAATACTGTTCATGTCGTCCATAAAAAACAAAGACTAAAAATTAATAAACATTAGTCAAAGTACATTAAAATAAACAGTATACCTGCATATATATATATTAGTCGTGGGACATGATTAAACAAATTAATCTAATTAATTAGAGGCTTTGTAATAATTAATCGGGATTAATAATATATGACCTAATATATTATAAAAAATAAAACAGTGCTTAGTATGGTATATTCAAGACTAGTGGAAATCTAACATTTAAAAAATATTTAGAATAATATCATTGGCATAAAATAAACAGTTAAACATAGAGTGCTTTTTCTCCCATGTTTTCAAGACAGAGAAACAAAAAAGATCCATCGACTAATGAGAGTAGTGTTAAGTCCAAGCCCTAAAATATGTGTAAAGTCTGTAAACTTCAGATATGAAATTATTTCTAACCAGCAAATTAGTGTTTTACTGGTGTATTTTGACAGCAGATGGATCATTAATGAGTTTGATGGTAAATGAGTTATGCAATGATAACTGTCACACAGTTATTAGAAAGAACTTATGTTCTTTAGAGAAGAAACTGGTGCACCAACCTTGGCATCAACATGCATGAATGTTGGCCAGCGGACAGAAAACAATCACAGCAGCCATCTCCAGACTAGATGAGCTGTGGAAAGTGTTTTTTCTCAGTAATTGCCCAGCAATTGTAGATTAGTTTTGAAAATGATTTTCTTAATGTTATGACTTTTGGTTACAGATACTTGAGATCAAATACAGATAGAAATACAAAGGTTGTGTCTCTCTTCTCACAACCTTGAGTGTTCATTTCCTTAAGTCATTTAAACTTTAGGACAGATATGTTACATGTCTGATATTCTTAAGCAGTGAGATCATTTTAATTGTCTATACTGTAATTATATTATGTTGGTTATTCTGTAAACCCAACATATATTGCATGCCAGAGATCCCTCCTCAGTTGTTCTTCCTGACGTTTCATTCATTTTTCTCTGTTAAAGTTTTTTTTTTAACATTCACATATCAGGGCTCATAGTAATGCGATGTGTTTGGGCTAAAAGTCCTCCAGCCAATCAGCATCCTGTGAGGACCTACTGGCAGTTGAGGGATGAGAGTGGGATTGACAATGAACAAAAAATAAAAAATGAAAAACAAACAAACAAAGACGGCTGCTCCTGAAAAGGTTAGCTTAAATGCTGTAATAGCATCAGTTAAAGTCTCAGTCTCAGAACTGAAATTTTTCTTTGAGAGAAGAGAATGGCACTGAAGGCTTTTCTCGATGGAAAAGATGTTGTCTCTCCTGATTGACTTTGGTGACAGTTTGGTAGACAGATGGTTCCTCCAATCACCTGCCACACCTTCTCAGATGAAACCATAAGACAAGTCAGGTTAGTGTTTTTCCTTTTCCGAAAAGAATGTCAAAGGACAGAGGGTATCATATATTAAAGCCCTTGAAACCTGTGATTTATGATATTCGGCTAAATTAATAATATTGACTTGACTTGATGTTGTGCAAAACACCAAAACAACAGAGGGAGAGTCTATTAAAACTTATTTTAGAGTCAGACATATCCGTGAGAAACGAGGCAGCAGTTTGCATATGGTCATGCATTCACTTCATGCTATTGTTAACAGTTACATTCTCCTCACCAATTTTATAGCTGATATCCGGCAGTGTAGTGGCATATATTTAAAGACATCTTTGGTGCGCCCACTTTCATTTTGAGCTCCAAATCATGGAGCATCATTTCAGGTAGCGCACAAAAGTTGCTCTTGCCTTTGCTTACTGGCATCAGCTGCTCTATTCATGCTTCACAAACACAGGCTTATAGATGATACCAACTGGCTTGTAATGTCCATTCATATTTATCGAGATACATGATGGTGGCCATGATTCACTCATTCTACAGCTCCTTCCAGCACCCTGACCTCCTCCTTATGTGCTAAACCTTCAGTAGTAACTAAGTCTCAATGTAAGTATGCGTCTGTTGAGGCAGTAGCACCCATATAATCTACATTTGGATTCTTTGAGTTCTTGGTCAAAGCACAGAGCCTTTGATGTAATGTAAAAGCTAAATTCTTTGGTAGAAATGTATCTGATCAAAATGTAATTTAGATATCTGGCTAAACTGTCAGCTTGTTTACAGTTACAGTACAGCTTGTCTATAGTCTGAATCATTCTTATCGTGTGCATTAGTGACATCATTCAGTTTACAGTGATATGTTTGGCGGATGGTTCACCTTGGGCAATGTCTTAGAGTAACTTTAGTGTGCATGGTGTTACGGTGGCCAAAAAAAAGAACCACGATAAAATTGGAACTTTGGTTTGATAATCAGCTGTGTATCAACAGAGATCTACTGTCTTGTCACCCCTCCAGTATAAACATACTTCCTCGGTTTGCTGACCACTGAAACACAGTAAAGCCAGACGTTAGCACGTCCTGAGCACATTGCTAGCCTTGTCTCTGTGTCTCGTAATGATGCAGCCCACAGTCCAGGAGGGGCTTTCATACCTCTTTCCGCCTTTAGCCCAGCTTTGATGAGGGGAATCAGAGATAAAGCTGTCTTTGCCTGGTGAAAAAAGAGAAACACACATGCAACAGGGACGAGGAGAAGGGAAGGTGTTCTGTTTCAGGATTCATAGGAATTAGTGGTGAAAGGTTGTGAAAATAACACCGAGGCCCAAGCTGTGCGTGAAATTGTGAACAGAGGGATTAATGGGACTGTAAAAAGAGCATTAAAGCCTACCCCCACCCCCAAACCACTTCACAAAGGTTAGTCTGAGTGTGGGACAACATACTGCTCTACGAGCTCTCTCTCTCTCTCTCTCTCTCTCTCTCACTCTCTCTCTCTCTCTCTCTCTCTCTGTGTGTGTGTGTGTGTTGGATAAGAGACCATCTACTCTCTCTTTGATGAAGTTATGGACAAAAAGAAAAATGTATGGTATTGTAACTGTGTTTGAAGGAATGATAAGATAAAATAAAAACAACGATTACAGAAAATCCGCCATTGGCAATGAAAGTCTTAAAGGCACTGTATTCGATATTCAGGGCAGAGAATGAAGTCACGCTCCCTTTGTATGTGTTGTAATCTGAGTTTCGCTGATTGTAATTTTTGATAGCCAGCTGACCTCACACCTTTCACAGTGCTTTGAAAATGACCTGTACCCCAGTATGTTTTTTCTACTTTCAAAAGCTATTGAGGCACTACTGAACTATCACAAAAAAAGGTATATAAAGCCTCAAGTGTCTTTTCATCGCTTATGAATGGTTTTTATTCTATACATGTGTATGCAGAATATATATGTGAAATGTCCTAAAAACCATTTAGGACCCGTCCACATGAAGAGGCGTTTTCCTGTAACTGCACAACTTTAGTATCGTTTTGGCCGACAATCCACACGCAGCTAGCGTTATTGGAGCCTGATAACAATATTTATTTGTAATCAGGTCCCAGAGTGGGAAGATTTGAGAACGCCCTTCGTGGCGTTGTCGCCTGGACGGTGAAACCACATAATTTATTAACGATCCAGTCATCGTCCCAGCTCGGACCTCTAACCCCATAACAACACACATAACAACAACAGTGCTGCAGCATGGAGAGAGACACTAATCGCTAGTCGCTTTTTATAAATAAAGTTGCCAAGAAGGTCACAAAATGTAGCGAAACAGTGCCTGCCTGTGAGTGCTTTGGGACGGGGAAGGGGCTCACAACAGGACCCGCTGATCATTGAGGACACTAACTACAGAGTGATTTGTTCATCAGAGTCCAGACCACCACAAAAGTCTCCAATAACACCAGAAACAGTGACACATTTCTCTCTAGGATGGATGAGGATTTGGGAAGTCGTCAGATTTGGCAAGAAAGTCTCAGGGGTTTGTATTCTACACAGCGACTCCCCGTCTCTTCTTCTCATGTTGGTGTATTTCTGTGGCAGTTACAGCTCCACATCTTGACCTGGCATGTGTATTACAGCGTTTTTAGCCCGTTTCACTGGTTCCGTGTTGACAGAGAAAAAAATCTTGTTTTCTATCATGTGGATGTACCCTTACTCGGGTCACCAGGTTGTCGTCAACCCTTGGACTTTTAATGAAAACATCCCTTTAGAGATAATGGACCGTTCTGAAAGTTGCAGTGTCAATGTCAATGTCAATGTCAATGTCAATGTCAATGTCGTCTTCTTTTAATTATTTTCTTATGTAATGTCTAACAGAGGTGGATGAGCTGATTTCTGCACTACGCAACGGGGAACAACAAGCTGGTGCATGGCAGGATGTCAGGCCCTTCGCTATCTATACTGCAAGGGCACTTAGCCCCGCCCAAAAATATTGTAATTGCTTGGAAGAAAAACAAACAAGCCTAAGGGTTTATTTTCCCCCTATTCCTGAATGATAAGCCTGTGTAGGCAGAAAATGCAAGACTACCGTCCCTCTAGTATGAGTATTATTAAACTCTCAGGAATTTCATGCTATGAATAAAAAACTTCAAAACCCAAAAGATCGAGATAAAATATGAAAAAAGGGAGCAGAGCAGCACCAAAGACAATGAGCTCATCTTCAATATGTAGTAACATTAATTTAATGTCTGTCTTTCACTTTTGGCGTTCTTTTGAATACACTGACATGCTTCCAGTAAGCAGACAATGGATAAAATGTTGCCAAAAAATATTTTAAAATATAAAATATTCAAGATTCAAGTTCATTTTTGATAATAGATTAAGGACTTAACATCAAAAAACACAATACACTTTTATTCCATGCATTTACTGTACCTGCAGATACAGTATGTGTTCTAAATCCTCTGAGGTATTACAGTATGCTTGTTTGTGTTGTTTAACCTTTTATTCAGCAAATGCATGAAGCGCTTCGGCGTTGATTGCAGTGACATTTTCTGACATTTGAGCATATGGACACACATCTCAAATGGGATGGGAATACCGAGTGTGGAACGAGAAACGGATAATCCCAAAAACTAACAGTGAAGTCTGTTGTCTGCTTTTCAGGGATCAATACCACAGACATGCTGCTCTTTCCACAGCTGAGCTCCAGGTATACAGACACAGAGAGGCTTTAAATGCCGAGAGAATGGCAACGCAAAAATCTAACTCTGAATCTAGCTGCTCAGAGACATGGCCTTTCCCTGCATCGTGTAGTCTGACTGTTGTCAAAGCTTTGCGAAAGTAATTCACTGTGTGTGTTTATTAAATAAAATGTGCTAAATAATTATTTAAATACTGTTACTATATTATATAGATTATATATAATAAAGATTTAGACTAGTCTAAGTCTAAGTCTCTCTAAGTCTATAGATTATATATAATTTATGTAATTATCTATCTCATCTAAGCCTTCAAAATCTTTGAATTTTCACCTGATAATTGCACCATTGCCAACTTATTTACAGTGAAACCACTATAAGATGTGAGAGAGAATGCTGTTAACAGGTTCTGGTCAGTTGTATAGGCTCGCGTTCACAACATGAAATCAAAATAATGTGAATGCAATCTCAGTTATCATTCAACTTCATTTTTAATTTTAAAAAAAATAACCTTAACGTTGAAGAAGCAGTCTTTCTACGTTGTACATTGTCAATGCTTTGTTCAGTTGTAAAAAATGGTCCAACCCTGGTTTCTTAGCTTCTGCTTCTATTGTGTATTGTACTGTCTTTCTTTCTACTTCTTTACCTCTCCAGTAGCTCTTCTTGGTGTCTAATCTGTTTATCACACTCTTTATCTCCTCTGCCCTCTCCTGTTTTGGTCATACAAAGGATGCAATAAGCATATGCCAACCAAAATCTGACCAAATCTCAAATTTTTCGATGTGAATACCGGATAATAAACCATTATTTAAATAATTTGAACACATTAACCAATATCAGATATACAAAAGAAAACCATTAATGCATTATTCCATCCCATAGGAACTAAATAGTCGTCAATGGTCATTATTCCATACGGGCTCACAGCAACACCATTGGATACCAGCGATAGACCATTATTCAATCTGATAACATCTATCTTCACGGCCTCATTCCTTCCTGTTTCGTGTTCGCTCTGTCAAGTTCACTCCCTATCCTCTCTCTCTCTCTCTCTCTCTCTCTCTCTCTCTCTCTCTCTCTCTCGTATTGTTGTTGTTTGTGTCTCTACCCGTTTCAGTCATAACTTTCCATCCCCAATATATTTTTATTCTGTTTTACTGTTCCCCCTCTCCTCTCCTGGCCTTTGTACTGTTGCCTGCTAAATATATTCTATTTCTTCTCGGGAGGAAGCATCAGGGTGTGGCATCTTGATTTCAGCTGGGAAAACTTATTGATCACTTTCTCATCATCAACTATCTCTCAGTTGCCAGATTATTGAGCCTCTCTTGGCCCATTATGCTGAGCCAAGTATGAAGTCGACGAAGAGGGCTATACTGAGCAAGATGGTAAAGGCCACCTGTAAGATCACCTTTAGTGTTGGGAACATTATGGGATCAAGAGGCTTGAACACACTCAGAATGTCTGGGCTGGCTTCTGGCCCCTGTCCTGCTCAAAAAAGCTTTTTGCCACCAAGACCTCTTATATGGTAGTTTTTCTAGGGACTGCATGCACAGGAAGGTTTCCGAGTCCGAGTGACATGGTGAGATCTCAATCATGATCTCTCTCCCAGCACTGGAAAAATAATTCTCCAACTCATTGGTCTTTTGATTGTTGCAGGGGTTCCTCTGCTTTAGATGTTCTGAATCATTGAGCAGGTCTGAGCTGGACCCTTTCATCTTCTTCTGTTTCCTTCTCAGACCAAGAGATGGCTCCTGGATGTTGTTTTCCTTACATGTTGTCTTTGTCATGGCATAGATGTCTTTTGCTACCTGTGCAGTTTGCTGGCTAACCAGGACATCATGGACAGCAATTTTGTAGAGGAATACCTGTGCCAAAATGTGTTTCTGAAGAAAGTTGTGAAACCCTAGCGTGATGCCATGTCACTGGTTGAAGATATCCAGAGGGGAGTTTGGATAAGTTTGAACGTAGACCTACTGCTGTTGGATCATCTGAAGGGATTTCAGGTGTGCATTAACAGAGTGCAACTGACATGACCATCGGGTGTTTGATATTTGTACAGGCTCTCCTTGCTCAATGTGAAGATATTTCTCAACGTCATGGTTGATTACAGACCCACTGAATAATCGGAGGTTTACAGGCAGATCGAGAAAAGAAAAAAAAATAGTGTCAGGATGAACTTACAGCTGTGGCACCAGCTTTAGAAATCTACGTAGACAGCCTCTGGATGTTATTCCTGGAAACAAGCTTGCAACCCACAAACAAGTCCACTCATCACTGCTGCACCGTCATTTTTTTGGGCCACAACTTTCAGGACAGCAATGTCGTTGGACACAAGAACCTGCTCAACTGCATTTGTGATCGCTTCTTTCCTTGATGTTACCTTCTGTTGCACTACCATCCATAACACCTGCATACAGCACGTTGTTCTGTGTGGCCATCCTTGGCTTTGTATGCCATTAGCGTACAAAACTTTGATTCCACTTCTTGAAATATCGGTGACCTCTATGGAGAAACATCTGAATAATTCATTTTGAGAAGAAGGCGAGAGATATGAGGCATTTGCAGCAGCTTGGTTTCACAGGAAGTCTAGAACTTATGCAGCAGCTGCTTACATTCATGGGGATGTCACCATTTCACTGTGGCTACGAACAGAATTGCCCTGGCCAGCTCACACAAAATATGCATGTGCCAATTAATGAAATAGATTTGCTACTTGAATGACACACACGGGATGCAAAATGTTCTTCGATTTTTTTGATCAACTGTATACATTTTTTAGAGGGCTTTAATGCATGATCCGAATGACACAATTAGATCCAGGGCTACTTTTCTTATTTTGTTTGAAAAAAAAAAAACAATAAAAATCGGGGCTATAAAACATTTGGGGCTGTACCGTCTGACATCAAGAGCTTAACGATGCTTATGGAAAAACAAATATGCAGGTCTTGCAAATATGCACATGTGTTTGTGTGTGTGTGCATCCTACCAGAACATTCTTTTGACCAGCAGCAGGCCGCTCACCTGTCTGTGTTTGGCTACAATGACGAGCTCGGGTTTCCTCGGTGGACAGGCTCCAAAGCTCAGTCATTAACCGTACGAGATTAGCCAACCTGCATTTGTGCTTCCTGTTTTTTCTGCAGGAGGGATGCATTTCTTAGAAGGGAATTCATTGGTTGAATACAAACGCAAAATGATCTAAAGAGAAAGCAAATTATACAGAGTACACTTAAACTCGTTCTCCCTGTAAAAGGATAATATGGCGGTTATGGATGTTCACTCATGTTTTTTGTCCTAATCCCAATTTGAGCATGATAATATTTTCAGATATTAATATAACTTCATACTTTTAAAGTGACAGTGCAAACTTATAAATACATTCACAAATACATAAGCTACATGTATTGAAAATAAATATGCCAGTATAGTGTTTTCAGCTTAACACTGACATTAGTTGTTTAGAGAGTAAACATTTATCATGACAGTGAAGAGAAAATTCTATTAGTTTTAAGCAGTCACACAAAGTGACATTCGCTCGTCCATGTGAAATTGTTGGGGGCCAGATGTGTGAAGACTGCTTGCAGGGGGGTCATCCCTATGTTCCCCGGGTCCTTTGTTCCCCAGTTGCATATGCCTATGCCTTCGCTGATTTAATTGGCATTTTGTTAGGGTTAGGGGTTACAGTTAGGGTCAAGGTTAGGGGGTAGTGTTAAGGTCTACATAGGCATATTTGCTGGGGATTTCGGCACTGATTTTGGAAACATAGGACCCTTTCTGTAACAAACAAACCGGGGGAAAGGGGGGAACATAGGACCCGGGGGACATAGGTACGCTCCCCTTGCAGGGCTAGTGGTGAACTGCTCCGTCACAATAGGTCGCGGAGATTCTATTTTGTCTATTTTGTCTCTACTGTTGGGTTTACTTTCCTCTGGCATCTTGTTTACCATTTTATTCCATCCAATAAAAACGTGCTTGTTACATTTACTTTTATGTTGTTAGCATCACTAATCTTTTCTTGAGGATCCTGCTACTGTAATTTGTCATTAAGAAATGAATTGTGTATTCCCAGTAAAGAACTATGAACTAATCATTACATACTGATTCATTAACATGGAATCTTAAAGTCTCTTCTCTTGTAACTCATTATCTACTACATAGTCCTCAATTGAGAGATAGTCAGGCACAACTAATTTCCAATCAGCAATTATCAGCATTTTAACTCAGCAACGTGTTCTCATGAACAGGTCCGTACCAAATACTATGAAAAGTAGTGCACAGAAATTCATACGAAAAGTTTTGTGGAAAAAAAACACAAAACCAGACCAGAAGTCAAAATACGCTAAACCAGAAGTGCTACAACGCACAAAAAACAATGTTACGTGAGTGATTTTACCTGACAAAAGGCGACGGTTAGGGTTAGGCATGAAAAACCATAGGTTAGGATAACAAAAAAAGTAAAGGTCTGGAAAAAGTCGGTGTCAAAAAGTCAGTGGAAAAATCGCCAAACTGGAAGTGCAACAATGCACAAAAAACAACGATTTTAGCCAACAAAAGGGGATGGTTAGGGTAACCGGGCATGCATACCAAAAGCAAGGGAGGCGATGAAAGCCACAAGCTTCCATTCAAAATCAATGTAAATGACACGCAATGTTGCTTCCTGTGCTGCGATTCTGGTGATAAGAGCAACGCAATGAAGCTACGATCCTGTAAATCGTATCCATAATCTCATTGCGTGTGTCACTTGAAGTTGAAAAATTTGAACTTTTCAAGCGACATCACATGCTGCTGTGCCCGCGACAGCCAATCAGCGTTGAGATTGAAGTTATCTGTGATACATCTAGGGGATCACCAGAGCCGCCATTGTTGCAGTTATTTGGAGAAACCAGAATATTCCTACAGGTATAATGTAATGTATATAACCATGAACTCTGGATGGCAACAATGTGCCTTTAGGCAAAGCAAGTTTATTTGTATAGCACAATTAAACAACAAGATAATTCAAAGTGCTTTGCATAAAACATTAAAAGCATATGTGGTGCAATGTGGTGTTTAGTTCTGACTCTGGGGACACAGAACAGACCTGTCCCAGAGGATCTGAGAGGTCTGGATAGTTTGTAGCTGAGCAGAAGATGTGAAAAGTATTTTGGTCCCAAACCATTCAGTGCTTTTTAAACCAACAGAAGCACTTTGAAATCAATTCTTTGACATACAGGAAGCCAATGTAAAGATCTGAGGACTGAAGTGATATGATCTACTGTTTTGGTCTTAGTGAGGACTCTAACAGCAGCGTTCTGAATTAAGTGCAGGCATCTAGTCAGCCAGAAATCTGGAAAAAGAAGAAAGCGGTCATTGCAGAGTGAAGCTTGTCTCCAGTCTGATCTACCGGAGACCGGGCTGCACCCTTAACGGTTTTGGAGGTTAAATTACTGGCGGCCTGATCTCACTACAATGCAACAGCTCTTTTAGGAGCCACACTGTCACGAACGGTGACTGGGAAACACAGAGGACAGGGACCCAAATGCAGACCAAGATGGAATCATGACACACACACACTTCTGAGAGCTCATTTCTGTTCTTTTAAAAGCATTCAGAACTAACTTCTTTGGATTGGTTTAGTACAGACTGCACTCCCCCTGGCTTAAAGTCCTGTGTTTTAGGGAGATGTTTAAATACTAAAACATGTTTTTTGACATATATTTGGTATAGTAAATTGTTTTGGCTAATGGTTAAATAAGAAAAATGTTCGCTGAAAAAACGATTACTCACATTCGCTGCTTTGAGTCGGGGGTTGAACTGGGGTCAAAAGAGTTCAAGGCAGAAGTATCTGTCCATCACCCCCTCCAGACCTCCACACTCTTACTTTCCAGGGAGTTATTTGGAAGTCAACTACTGCCTGACTCTGTCTAATCCAGTCCTGCTGGGGAAACCTATTTCACATAGTGTTTGTATTTTAAGACAGCGTGCTCAGTTCACAAAGTTTCCTGAGCCCAGGCTGCTGTTACATGCTTGTTGGGTGGGTGTGTGTTGAGCTGAAAAGCATCTGTAAATGATTTGTCAGTGAGATGTCCTGGATGTATGGGGCGTGAATGTGGAGCCATGAAGAAAGGCTTGGAAAACAAATGAGTGCAGAAGTTAACCTCATGGAGCCGCCATTAGACATGCACTGCTACCTCTAACTGTAGAGAGGCTGGAGGGGGGTGGGGATATATGCGTGTGTGTGTGTGTGTGTGTGTGTGTGTGTGTGTGTGTGTGTGTGTGTGTGTGTGTGTGTGTGTGTGTTGGTGGTGGTGGTGGTGGTGGTGGGGGGGGGGGGTGTTCTATCAGGAAACACTCAGACAAGTTAATCCAATTAGAACAACCAATCGTTGTTACCAAGTGTTGTTGTAAATGCAGACTGAAAGAGAGCAACAGCCCTCAGGCTCAAGTGTTCCTGTTCTTCACAGAGACAGAGATTACTTTTTATGAAGGGCTTACGAGACATAAACGCCCTGTTTAAAAAGGATCAGCTTGCGAATACATTTTACTTATACAGTCTGTGAGATATCTGGGCTTGAGATGTCAGCCTCCACCCATACATGATGGTGGTGAAGTGCTACTAGTTGCCCTTTCTCAGTGGAATTCCATATTAGCTAGCTAAAGCTGGAAGATGTTGTGCACGCAGCAAAAAAAAAAAGGTTTCTGAGATGCGATGATGAATTGATGGAAAAAGTGATCACCTTACTGGAATGCGTTACTACTTAAAGCCTTACTGCCAGAGACTGTTTGATTGGTCTGTGTTTTTGGTTTATACTGATGTGTCTATTCTATCGCTGTATTACAATCTGAAAATCTATTGCTATGCCTTAAGTGTGGAAACAAACTGGAAAATGATTCAGCATCATGTAACACATCCCAGCGTGTATGTCCAGAACATGTTATAAGAAAATAAGACCCATAAAGCTGAAGTTTAAAAGGATCAGCAGCACAAGGATCAGTTGGGGGCAGTGTGAAGAGAAAACAGATCTGTGAGAATAAGAGCTTTCAGAGGACACTGAGCAGAAGGGCTTCCGTGTTGAGCAGAAAGTCAACAGGCTTGAAAGAGCTTTGGAGAGCTCTAAATTCAGATCGAAGGAGATTGTCGTCCAGCTCAGGAAGTACGAGGAGAGACAAGAGGAAATGAAGAAAAGACTGATAAGTCTTGTTAAAACAGCCAATAATATTTTAGAGTAAAATCAGGCTAAGCTCCTGGACATTTATAACAGGCAGGTCCTCAGCAGGGCTCATGCTCTATGGACTGCCAGGAGTTTAAGATTTTACCCTCTGGACGCCACTTCAGGGCGCCAGTTAAAAGAGCCAAGGGGTTCCATGTCTCCTTCATTCCTTGTGCCATTGATTTGCTTAATAGCAAATAGTAGCACTATGACTTGCTTATTTGCACGTCTGCAGATGACTCTTGTACATGGTTGTCAAAGATTCAGAATTTTAATTTTCCTGCCCATGCTCTGTGATTTATTTTGTTTCTGTGTCATTGACCTCGTCTTTTATTACTGCGTTTATGTGATTTGTGTTTGCTTTAAAAAAATGTCCACTAGTGGGACAATAAAGATAACCTTGAACCTTAAATGAACTGCCTTTGTGAAAGTTTCCTTAGCCAGTTGTAGGAGAGAGAGGGCCTTGATGGCAGAGAAGTGTGAGCAGTTCAAACTACTGATCAAAAGGACAAGCTGTTCACCAGATTTCCGGACAGAATGATGGCTGCAAAACCATGGTCCAACTGAGACACATGACGAAAATCATGTGTCTCATTGGTCAACTCAGTGGCCACCCCAGATCTTATAGTTTGTTGGTGAAGTTCATCAACACACGGCCGGGACAAACGCTGATCAATTAATGATGACAGCTAATCTGCTGATACAGGACCGGTTTGTAATTTCCAACTACTGAAGTAATGGTAGGACTGTGGCTGTAAGAACTGATCTCTGGTCAGCATATGGCATGTATGGGCACGCCACCGTCATAACAGCAATGACCTAGTCTGCCGGGGGATAATACTTTTCCTGATACTCTGAGCTTCTATCCTCTCTACCTGTATCATCCATGTGTCATAAATGCATGTTACTAATTCAACTTCTTCCCCGGAGTTGTTTGTGCTTGGTCGTCCCGTAGGTCTCTGCTGATCGTGGTGGTTCCTGCTGCCGTGGTCCTTGCATGACGCTTCCTGCTACTATTATCACTATTAGTCATAAATACTATCATTAGTCTTATAAACTATGACATTTGTAGCCGTAAAAACACCATCAGTGGTATGCCTCGCTGTATCGCAGCTGTTATTACCGCTACGCTTCTCACTATTCTGCTGTATTAACTGCCATAACATATGAGTCATATTAACATTACTATGGATATAATTATATTTACTGTTACTTTTGTGGTTGCTTGTATCTCTGGAAGTGTGTGTGTCTGTCTGTCTTTGTGTCTGTCTTTGTCTCTCTCTCTCTGTACATTTGTCTGTATTTTCTCTCTTTCTCTCTCCTTTTCTTCCTCCCCAACCGGTCAAGACAGATGGCCGTCCTCCATAGAGCTGGGTCTGTCTGACGTTCCTGCCTGTTATAGGGAAGGTTTTCGTTGCCACCTTACTATAACGGGGAATTTTTGGGTCTATGTAAATCATAAATAAGTCATAGATTGTGGTGTATGCCTACTCTGTAAAGGGTCCTGAGATAAATTGTGTTATGATTTGGCACTATAAATAAAATTGAATTGAATTGAATTGAATTGAAAAGATGATATTTATCAATTGAAAGTTATTTCAAGTTTATTTATTGTTTAAATTATGTTGACTTCTCTGCTGAGTGTGTGAAACTTTATTTAGCACTTAGAAGCAGTTCACAGTAAACAGACTACACATTGCTAGCTTTACTAGCCCGACCAGAAACTAACCAGCAGTTCACATTAGCTTGTCAGCCGACTGCAGTTGTATATACTTCCGCGGCTCACTGAAGTTGACAGCCTCTCAAACAACAACATGTCCGTCCAAGTCACACCTTGGCTATTACCATGGATATAAAGTTATTATTTGTACATTGTGGCTGTTTGATTAGATAAAAGCAGCTGTAGACATATATAAACTGGGTGATACAGCTTTAACAGGCTTTGAACGCTCCTGCAAATGATGTATCAAACATAGACTGTATAAAAAGGTATCAAAGCTAAATGATAAGTGATGAGTGCTAATTGATCAGGTCTTTACTCAACTTGAAACGGATCAAATGTATAGCCTATCCTGAACATAGTTACTGATTAAAAATATTAATTAAAATAATCAAGGCTTCTCGATGACTGTGTTAAGTTAAAGTGGAATATAAAAGAGTGAATAGTATGGTAACTTTTTTTAAAAATAATTAATTATCTCTGCATTGTTTAATAACTCATATCACATGCCATTTTTTCAGGTTTGCTTTGCCACCCCACTCTGGTCATGTGTCCGACCTTGGCCAACCCAATCAAATTTCCCTGGAAACGCCACAACCAGGCAGGAGAAAGAAAAAGGTCTGATGTTCAGGGGCAGACAGGTCAACAGAAGATGCATGAAAGTATTTAAGGCAAGTACATATGATTTAAGTATTTGGAGCCCATTCCCATGCTCTATTATGTCTTGTCATTTGCCTCGGCTGCATGGAATTATAATAAAGTGGTAATTTCTGTGAAGGGGAGGCTTGTGGGTACCCATAGGACTAATTTTCATTCCGATATATTGAGGTCAGAGGTCAAGGGATGGTTGGTATCAATATTTCCTTAGACCATTTAATTTAATATGACAATATTTTCACTTTATCTCTAAAACCTGCAGGCATCACACACTCTCACACACCAGAGACGGTACAGCTTGGCCTGAACACTGGGAGCAATTTGGGGATCAGTGTCTTGCCGAAAAACACTACCAACATGTGAACAGTAGAAGCCAGGAATCAAATCACCAAACCTGCAGTCAACACACAACTTGAATTACCTCCTGAGTCACTATCCCCTCCTATATATAGAAATACAGTCAACAGGACCACCCCACATCCATTTTTTTAGTTCTTTGATGTATTTGTACATGTGAGAGTCGATGTTTTAAGTCAAGGGTGTCAAACTGATCCAGTAAAGGGCCGTGTGGCTGCAGGTTTTCATTCCAACCAATCAAAAACACACCTGGTCCAACCAATCAACTCTGTGAAGACAGTTCAGGGGATTGAGTAAGTCGTGTCAGGTGTGTTCTTGCTTGGTTGGAATGAAAACCTGCAGCCACACGGCCCTTTACTGGATCAGTTTGACACCCCTGTTTTAAGTCAAAGATTATGGTGGCCCACTGAGACTGAACCTCAATTTTGCTGCTGTATATAAATTTACTATAATTTCAACATGACCGTATCAAATTAGGTGTGACGAAGCACTTATTCAGTCAGAGACACTTTTATTTCAAAAGGTTATTCAGTTAGATCAGGCATAAAAGGCTGTTTGAGGGAGATCTCAAAGAATCTAAGCAGCAAAGAGGATTCTGCTGGAGAGCTAATTCACCTTTAACAAACACATCCATGAACATCATCTCAGTTAAACCAATAATATGAAGTCCACCTTGTACACCTGCATATGATTGGACGTTACTAGCCACATGGCTGGGAATGAGCCCATCCTAAAGAATATTGCAAACAGCTGATGCTTTTAGCCACCACAATGAGTAACTTCAGTTCTCTGCCCGAACTAATGCTGTGCTTCATTGGTATCACTTAGTTTGCTGGTGGGAACAAACCAGAGTGCAGCTGTAACAAGGTGATTACAATCTGATAACATTTTTGGACACCATGCTTCCAAAAAAGACCTGATTTCTTGGAGAAATAATATATTTAAACATAGACCAGTAATATCCGGGGTCGCATACACACATATCTATGTTGCAGAGCTGCATCTCCTTAAACTTGTCAAAAAAGAATTATATGTAATATGTTCTTGTTTTTTGATAATTCTGACATCTACCAAATTAAATCAAATACATTAATACATTTTTGATGTGAATAACAAAGATATATATATATATATATATATATATATATATGTATATATATATTTTTCATAAGAAAAGGCTCATACCTGCACCACAGTATACTGGCCTAACCCCAAAGCCCTTCCCAGCCTGCTTTGCTGTTGACATTGCTTCTTGCTTCCTTGCTGGTTTCTTAGCAACGGCGTTTGTATCTAATGGGCAGAGTTACATCAGCCTCATTGACTGTGAGTGAAAAACCGGTTGGAGAGGACAGAAGCTGCTAAAAGAAGAAGGTAAAGTGAGGAATAACCACCAGAATGAAAGGCTTTTAGTGTGCATGTAAAAGGCAAGGCAGAGGCCTGGGAGAGTCCAGCAGCAGAGCAGACTGAGATGGCTAAAACAAACAGTAAATGTCCATCAGACTGGAAAGAAGAATGGCCCTCATCTCTGACCTCCACACACCCACAAACCTACAGGCTTAATTGGAGATTCTGCCGTATCCCTTTCCATCAGTGTCTTTATTTGCCAGTGCAGCCACACGTGACCTGTGCAAATTTTAGTTTGCTTACAGCAAAAAAAAAAAGAAAGGTATCTAAAACTCATCAAATGGAATCATAACCAGACTGATGTAATGGAAATGTATACAGCTATCCTTTACAAAAAAAGCATGTGAGAGTTGAAGCTAAAATATTTTTCATATTATAACGTTACATCTATTACAAAAGGCACATGTGAAAAGATTGCAATTGACATGTAACAGTGCATTTCACTTGTGACACACTTGTTCTGCATGTAATCGACATGTTTAACACCTTGAATGTGTTTCATGAGTGATATATTTACAAAAACTTTTGTGAAATTAATGTTTTTCAGTCCAAAAATGATGTCTGTATAACAATGTGTTTGCTTATTCCACAAGTGCCTCTGTGAATATAAAAATTTTGTTTATTATCAAGTGTTAAATATACAAAAAACACAAATGTATACACTGTTTGTGAATTCATCAGATTTAAAATGCTTTTCCATGCGTCAAACCTAATATGCATACATGCAAATGAACCACTGCTGATTGCATACATGATTTCTTACATTCCTCGCGTAAAATGTGTTTTACATACTGTATGGTTTTTGGTAAGGAATGTTTGGACCTCCTGCTCAGTTATTTAGTTGTGTATGAACTGCCATAGTAGAAGGTTTTATTAAAAAGCATTGCAATGTAAAAGAAAAAGAAACATGACCCATTTCTGCAAAACGATTTTATTTTGTCCTCTTTTAAATTTGCTTCAGTCAAAAACACACTCAATATACAAGCAGACTGGATTTGATTGCAGCTATAATTCAAAATCATAAAGAAACACTTACTCAATAAATACATTTTTAGCCCATGTGTCCTTAAATGTGGTGGGATTTTCTTTTTGGAGCATATTTACAGTACACCATAAATAACTTTAAGAGATGGAGCACATTTCAGCAAATTTTTTTGACAAACAAAGAAAAAAAATACATACTTGTATAAATATAGGTTCATCTAAAGGACTGAGAAGGACATGAAGAAAAAGATCCAAGAGAAAACTGGAATCCTGTTGTACAAACATGCCCACATAATAATTAACAGTTGCTTCAGTGATCCATTATAATGAATGCAATCAAGCTGCCTTACCTGGCATTCCAACGGGATAAATTGCATATGGTCTGTCAGTCTTCCTGCAGTCACAAATTATACCACAGATATCAGGATGGAAAACAATACAATATGTCCCATACCTCATTTTCTTGGATGAAAATTAAGTTTCTGTTAAAAAAAAAAAAATACTAATTCTGTAGAATGTCATCAGGTCATTTTATTTTCTTGCCAATCAAATACTGCATCACATATTAAAGCAGCAGACATCCTGTGTCACTCAATAAAATATGAAAATCCATCAGTATCCATGATTCCCTCTGCACAACCAAATTTATCATGTGCCCATGAGTCATCAATGTATCTGCCTTTTTTCTTTTCTGCATTTACTTTCCTGCAAAACTGGGAGAAAAGAAACTTCTAGAAAATGGCTTTGCATATTAGTCTGTGAAGTTGAAAATGATATACACTTTATTTCAGGGCTGACCTGTGCTCTGCATTACTGCAAAGTAAACCATACCCAACCCTGTCATATCTCCTCATCCAAATGCATTGAAAAACAAGGAAACCTCTTCACAAAATCTCCATTTCTTATAGTGCAAAAGGTAACAAACAATGGGACGGATGTTAGAGCTGAACTCCAGCCATTTTCCACTGAGTCCTGTTTTCCATTTTTTCCCTCATACTGATCAATATTGACCAAAGTATTTCATTTCACTCAAGTGTGACTTATACTATTTTCCCCCCTTTCAAACATAAAGCCTATTAACAATCTAGAATGAGACATTGGCAGAAAAAGGAAGTACTGGTGTGCACGGCACAGTTATGGTGTACTATCCATTTTCTGTTTGCCTGACAGCTGTGACTGACCCGACTCAATAGATTGTTTGTTAAACTGACTCATCTGAGAAGGCGTCATTAGGAGCTTATTAGGAGAGGACAGGCACTTTCAAAAAATACCTGGCAGGCTGGATGAACCATATGTCTATCAAACTCTCAAAGTCAATCAGGAAAACATCTTTTCCACAGAGAAAAGCCTTCAGTGCCGTTCTCTTCTCTAAATGAAGATAAAGTATCCAGTTCTGATTAAACTGATGCTGTTGCATTTTTTTCCACAATGCACTTCTGCCATGATCCGCCCCCGCCGAATTTTGATTGGTTGACGTGTGTGTGACGATTGCTGATATACGCCTAGTCTCTTACGTGACTGAGATAAATAATAGCCTGGGCTATTATTTGATATTTTACGGTATTGTGTTAATAATTTCACACATAAGTCGCTCCAGAGTATAAGTCGCACCCCCGGCCAAACTATGAAAAAAACTGCGACTTATAATCCGAAAAATACGGTACTTTGCGGTTGAAAATACTATGGAGCAAGAACAGCAATGGTGAAAAGTAACACCAGAGATTTATTTGCTTGGACTGAGGACACGGTGGAACCGTTACTGAAAGTGACATAGCAATTGGAAAGGAGTACAAGAAGGATGAAATCACAAAAGGTATGTAGGCCTACCTATAATGTTAAGGCTTGACACGCCAGTTCTGCCCGTCCAGATTAAAACACAGATTTGGGGTCAGCAGTGTTTCCAAATGACTCCATTTTAGGGGCCTGGAAATGCTGGGAGTAGCGTGGATGCTAGGTGTAAATGTAGCAAATTATGCATTTTGAAACGAAAACATAGTAGTGTGGATGTAGCCTTAGTCTAATCGGGTGGGGTGGGGTACCTTGTAGTGAAGTGTGGCTCACTGCAGCTTTTTATCAACATTACATGGCAGCTCGCCGCAGGGCATGCTTTGTTGCTGCCTGGTGTGTTTTGAGCTTATTACCCAGGTGGATCCAAGCAGATCAGAAAAACCCTAAACCTATTTTTGACCATGGCTGCTCAGGATTACAGGCACTGCTATAATTATGTGATGTTGTTTTTCCCTCAGGACTATATTCACATAGCACCTCAGAGAAAAATATTCTTTTGCGAACTTTAGAAATCGACATTTTGGGGGTTAGGGGGGTATGACTACAATGAAGCTTAATAATGAAGCAGTAATTTTAAGAAAGTGATTTGTATGATGGAAAAAAAGGCTAACAGGATCCAGAATAACGGTGGCTTAGTGATGTAACAGAGCTAATCAGCTCCGGCTGTGTGACCACAGTCCCAATGCGCGTGTTAGATGAGTGTTAGCTGCCACTGCTGATAATGACAGAGGTGCCTTTATGTCCGGGGGTCTGCTCTGCCGGTATGCGGAGGTGAGGGGTCACATCGTAGTGGGTGGGGCCCGTGCTGGTGGAGGTGCAATAGCCCCGGAGACTCTCTGGGTCATATAGGTGCTCCAGAGCATAGCCTGTCAGGGAGTAGGCTTTATGCTTTTCCAAGTAGGGTCGTGGATGGGTGTGGGAGGGGTAGAGGGCCGGGGCCGAAGTGGGGGAAGCCGAGCAGGGACTCGGCCGCCCAAATGGGTGGTGTAATGGCAAAGAAAAAGGAGACAAGTCTGTTTGGAGGTAGTCTTTGGGCTTGTGGAGGCGCTGTGGACCTGGACTGCTGATCCTGGGCAGGGGGGCAGGACTTGGGCTAGGGCTAATCACCTGACTCAAACCTTGACACACGACGGTCTGTAGTGGCAATGGCCCTTGAGTATACTCGGGAGTGAAGCATGGACCAGGGCCCTTGGGCAGCCCATTGGCAGGCCTCAGTAGTTCATCCGGAGGGCCCTTGAGCAGCTGAAGTCGACTTTCTTCTTCCTTGATCATCTGCTGCGTGGCTCGGATCAGCGTCTCAATCTTGCTGGGTTCCTGCGGGCTACAGCGGTAGTGGTCAGCCTGGTACCGATCCCCTGAGTCACTGGCTGAGCCTCCATCCGGAGAGCTGACCACGCTATCCTCGTCCCAGTGGCCCCGGCCTGCAGGAGGATGACAATGAAAATGAAAACTGTCAGTGCAGAGGAAACAAGATTCAGTACTTTTTTGCCATTTCAACATAGTCCATGGGAATTTGGATTGGTGAGCTTATATAAAACAAGAACAACAAGAACCCCTCCTAACATACAGTAACCAACTTAGGGCAATAAAGCAAATCAAGTAGTAATAATAGATACTTAAGCAAAAAAATCCCGTGGGGATGCTATCAGTACTACAACCCGCTATGATGTTGTACACATACCCTTAAGGCTCTGACATACTTTCTGTGTTCCACATCTGGTGACAGCTTTGGACTTGTACTGGTCACGCAGATGTGCATGCAGCTCCATTACATACATACAGTGCATCCATTAAATACTACAATTGAGGGATTTGCAACAGTGTTGTTTTAGCATGCGTATCTACTGGTCCACCAGCCTTTGCGTGATTTTTTTCCAGGAGTCAAACACCATCTGGTTGTTGTTGTATTCCTTTACAGAAGATATATTTAATTGTGGGTAACGGAGGATCTCCTTGCACCACTTTGTCATCTTCATCTTCATCTTCTTGGCAAACTAGCTAGAGGTGCAGACGCCACCAACTTGACTGGAGTGTGGAACAAGAGATGGAGCATGGGTTGTCAGCATGCTTACTATGTGTACAGTCCACGCGGTCACATTTTATTTGACCGTTTTTACTTCATATTTGAAGTAAAAACGAATACTAAAAAACAACATTAAAAGGACAGAACCAGAGAGAGAAACACTATGACACTGTAGGACGTTTCAATTTCAAGAAATACTAATTGATATCATTATTAGCAACCATGGATGATCTTGGCTTCCAAAGGTTTGTGGTAATTCTGCAGGGTTTTCTGGTATGAAAAAATGAGGACATGCTAGTTACATGGCACAACAGCAGCACATAATGCAGTAAAGCCCAGTTCAGACCAATGATTCGCAACAAGACGAAACAGTTTTAGAACGGTGCAGGTAAAAGTTGCAGTGGTGTGAACTGACCCGTCTCATCTCGACTCAAACTGGTTTAAGAATGTAAAAAGCCAATTAAGTCTTAGCAAAGTCTGCTAGACTAATCACTTACAAACTGTCAGCTGGCTGAAATGGCAGTTTTGGACATAGACTCATCAAATGTGCAAAAGAGAGAGAAAGAGAGAGAGAGAGAGAGAGAGAGAGAGAGAGAGAGAGAGAGAGAGAGAGAGAGAGAGAGAGAGAGAGAGAGAGAGAGAGAGAGAGAGAGAGAGAGAGAGAGAGAGAGACGAGCAAGCAATACAATAGTAAGCAATAAAATATCAAGGCAAAAAAACGTTATTTTCGCTGTTGCATCACTAGTATGTCACTATCTCGGTCCTCATGTATTTTTTTATAATGCTACAAATTATATCCAGCGATGAAAAAAGCCTGAAACGTCAGACGTAAGAACGAATGTAAAGAGAGTCGTTGCTATGGAGATGATACACCGTCTTGCCTCGTCTCACTGGTGCGAACTGGCAAGTTTCAGAACGTTGCAACTCATCTTGTTGCAAATCTTTGGTCTGAACTGGGCTCCAAAGAAGCACCTTTAATCTATCAGGGGTTCTAAATATTGCGTAGGTGTAACAAAATGAAAGAATCCTGGCTATAGGTGGGTTCAGTCTAAAACTAGCATAAAGGTCTTTTTCTAAAGTGGCCATGGCCCAGGTCTTAGTCCTCACCATTGTAGCTGTGGATGGCTGTGATGTGTGGCACACTGCTGTCATAGCCCTCATGGTTCTCCAAGGAGCTCTTGCTCAACGGTAGAACGGACCGGGAGGTGCCCCACCATGCATCCCTGCCGGGCGGAGGTGCTCCTAGAAAATATCGCCCCGCCTCACATCGACCTCTCTCGCAAGTCTGACCTTGACCATGTGCATGGAGGTGTGCATAGCCGTCACCGGGGGTGTGATGGTGCTCCTCAGACAAGCTGTAGCAGAGCGTGCGGGGATCAGTGAACTGCCTGTACACACAGGAGGCATCCAAGCCTTCACTCTGCTCCAGCAGCTGAGGGGAGGCTGAGTCGGTTAGGGGGCTGCTGCCCCATGGACTGTCCTGGTCAGACTCTGATCGCTCCGTCTGGAAACCAGGATACTGCAGTAAGAAATGTAAGCAAGAAGACAAGAAAAAATATTATAGAAAGCCTTTAAATGAGGCAATACACCCTCTAGGAGACACCTTTGAGATGTTCAGCTGACAATATTTCTGGATGTTCAAGATGGATAAACAACATAACAGTAGATATAGGCAAACCAAGCAGTTGTGCATTTCAATTACTACTGGTTCCCTAGGCAGATCTACTCATCCAACATCTACCAAAATCAGCCAAAAATAACTAATTTGTGTTTAAGTATACTATAGCATTTTTTAGGGTTAGGGGTTAAGGTCAAGGTCGGGGTTAGGGGGTAGGGTTGGGGAAAAATAACAGACTGGGGAACATAGAACCCTTTCTGTGAAAAGCGTGGAACATCTGACCCTTTTCTTAAAAAAGGATCATGTGTTTCCCGGTCACATACAGTGCATGGAACATAGGACCCGGGGAACATAGGTAGGCTCCCCCATGTCCGGCTGCTAGCGACTGTCCAGGATTTCTCTGTTGATAGGGGATCACCCGAAAACTTGTCTTGATGGCTTATTTGATGTACATTCATGCTGAAAAAGACCGTGGGTACTACTTTCGTCGGAGTTACACTTTATGAAACTTAAAGTGAAGTAAAAATAGAAGCCACAAAGAGATCCACTAAGAAACATGAGAAGTAAAACGATCAAATGGGTTGAGAAAATTTATTTGGAAGAGAAACGAAAAGTAGAGTAAAAAATTACCCATAAAGACCTCAACATTTTGAGTACTCTCTACTGTGGTTTATCGAATTGCGAGTTGTGTTGATAGATCAGTAAGCTAGATATCCTTCTTCCAAGCCACAACCTCCAGTTAGATCCTGAGCTGTTTCCAGGCTGTACAGGATCAATAAACCCTTGTGGAGACATGCTAGTCAGATGCCCAAAACAACTCTACTGATGCCTTTTAATGCAAAAGAGGCAACAGTTCTTCCTGTGAAGGAAACTAATTTTATCTGCTTGGATCTGTGATCTCATTCTTTCAGTCATTACGCAAATTAAGTGTTTTGGATCTGGTTAAACCATTGGCTTGTGTACAATCTGTCTTCTCAAATACCTCACTTTCCCGGACTTCGCTGTAGCAACGCCACCTGCCATACATGTTCTCAGATCTTAACAATTTTTTTTGCTGAGTGCAATGTTAATATAATATATTAGAAATGATGGACAAAACTACCTCACCAAAGAAACCACATATTCCCTTCAAATGGACCAAAACCAGGTGCCTTACCTGGCTGAGCAAGTGTTACAAAACAAATTTTCAACCTAAGTTCACATCAGCAGCAGCGTCACTTGTGTAATTTGAAGTTAAATGACAGTCCGGTGAGACATCAAATCCTCACCTGTGTGTATGGCGAGAGTCTAGCTTTGGTCTTGGGCCGGGATACTCTGCTCTTGGGAGTTCTGCAGTTTTCCGTAAGGCTGGCGGAGCTGCTGTTGTAGGGGAAAGAGGCCTTGGATGTGGCCTGGTCCAGAGAAAGCTGGAGGCCTTTATACTCTGTCTCCCTAAAGACACAGGTATAAATTCTATAAGGTGCATTCACAGTACTATTTATGTTTTGCATTAGCATGTCATATATTTATTCATGTTCCATAATTACACAAGGAGAGATCCCAGTCTCCTGGAAAGGCTGTATGTTAAAGAATACAAATAGCCCATGTGTACCTGTGTGTTTGATTTTTCTCTAGGTGCAAAAACCCATTAACATCTGTTTAGCAATTAGAGCCTCATCATGATGCTGAGAGGCATGCAGAGAGATGTGTGTGTGTGTGTGTGTGTGTGTGTGTGTGCGTGCGTGCGTGCGTGCGTGCGTGCGTGCGTGCGTGCGTGCGTGCGTGCGTGCATGTGTGTGCGTGTGTGTGTGTGTGTGTGTGTGTGAGAGAGAGAGAGAGACTGCTGAGAGAGGCGGGGGTGTGCTAAGGGTGCTTGGATGGCTGTTGGGATGCTTGTTTTACCAGAAGGATTGCAGCAAGGCCTTCAACAAACACTACAGAGAAAAAGCTTTCCAATCAAATACACTGGGAGATTAAAGGCTATGTCTGGCTAAATCAGGCCCATAGGAGAAGCTTGGATGTCTCACTACTGGGAAATGGGGATTGATTTCTCGCTTAAGTGTTCTACAGATCTCTCCATGGATGATGAATCAAGTTTGAGAACAGAAAACCATGGTTTTATTTGAGACAAACAGTGATCCATCATCAACGCATATCTTCCCTCTGTCTCAATCTCTCGCCACACAAACAAAGATTCATACATACATGCAGGCACATTTCAAAGGATTTGCATCAGTTACATTCAGAGAATCTTAAAATATCACATTCATGTACTACTGCTACTCTAACTATGATGCTGGCAGCTCATAAATTGTCTTTAGCTGTGGTTAAGTATTTTGTTGCTATTAGGAAAATCGTGTTATGTAGTTTTAAGAGGAGTACATGAGTGTAGAAACAACAATTGCAAAATGATTAGCAAAAATTATGTGCATATGGCCTTCACAGTTTTAGACAGCATTCACCACCATCATCATCAAAACATTAAATGAGGGAATATCTTCTGGAAGAATGCCAACAAGAAATACAGAAGCTGCTCTGGTTTGAGGTTTGTGGTGGAACTTTACAATGACTATAATGTTGTTTTTGTCCACTTGTGATTGGCACTGAGTAATTGAAGTAATTCAATAGCCTTTTAATTTTACACTTGAACAAGAAGAGAAAGTACTGGTTATTGTGGGCTTATTACTGTACAAGCTGTATCTTTTTTTATATATTTTTCAGAATTAATTTGTTTGGTCTTTTAAATTTCAGGAAATAATGAAAAATTGTCATCAAAATCACAATTTCCCAGAGCCCAAGGTCCCATCTTCAAAGTGCTTGTGTAGTCCAATGACCAATACGTTACCCAAACATTTTCAATTCACTATCATACAGGACAAAGAAAATCAGCAAATCCTTACAGTACAGCAAATGTTTGGCATATCTGCTCATTAAGATTTCTGTCAGTCAACAAACCGTTCCAGCTCTAGCCTATTATGTATGTAAGAGTGACCACTGGTTAATACATTCATTGATATCAGACACCTGGTGAACACGCACAGGGAAGACAAGTGGATTGTTGTTATTGATTTAATAAAAACAAATTGGAGCACTATAAAGCATGGGTTCCCAACCTTTTTGTCATAAAACACCTTAAAATGAAGCAGTATGTACATGTGAGCCCACAACCCCACACTTTTAGAGGCTTGAAGATGTGAAATGATCAAGTGTGTCAAAAGAAAACTGATTAGTTAAAGAAATATATTTTTGTGCCAAATATACAGTTATGTTCCCTCAGTTTCTCAGATATATTTAATGACCCCTTTAGGAGTCCCAACTCCCAGTTTGAGATCCAGAGCTCTAAACTTATTTTTACTATAAAAGCAAAAAGTAAGAGCCCTATTATTTCTTTGTTTTGATCATTTACATATATAGTTCTGACTCACTAAATGTGACAACTGTGGTAGCAGTGGTAGGGCCACAGACCTGGAACAGAAGGTTCAGAGGTTATCAGAGCTGAACACACAGCGGGAGTTCACATGCAGGTGAAGTGGCCTTATCAGCTGTGTTATCCATGGATGTATGTATATACTAAAGCTACTGGGCAAACAACCTCTGCTCCTGACAACAACACTCCACAAAAGCTTACCTCCTGCCCACATCCAACTGTCTGTCTGTTTTGTCCAATGTATTACGCAAAAAAGAAAAGAAAACGAAGCATACTGATACTGTCTCATTTCTACCATCAATCTGTGGCTCAATCCATACAGTATCTAAAAAAAAAAGATTTACAAAAGCAGAAATCAGGCTTCATTCCCCTCACAGCAAGCTGGAGCCCATAAACGCTCATCATGTTTACAGCCTATCAATTAAAAGGCCATAAACACTAAGCTGTTATGGATTTGATGTAGGAGGTAGAGGAAATGTGTGTCAAGCTGTTCTCTGCCTCTGAAGGCAGCCAGCCGCGCTGCTTAATGGAGGGTTTTATGAGCCTTATTCATTCACGCGCTCACTTGTACATCTGTGAAATATGCACATCAGGGGTAACACAATAATGGGATAATAAGTAAGTAAATGGTATCCTTCAGTTACTAATATGAGTGTGGCTTGTGCTCCGCCATGATTACAGTTTGATTTTATAGGGAGGAATTAAAAAGTAGCGGCTTGTAATGAAGATTTTAGTGCTGCTGGACTGTTTGCACAGGATAAAGATTGAGCAAATGCAATCCCAGGCCAGTCAGCTATGCTTTCAGCGCTTGCCTCTGTTTATATATCCAGCAGGCAGAGCTGCAAGTCTAAGATAAACTCTACCAGGTGACTGATGTCACCACAGAGAGGCCACCACAGGTAACAGCCAACTCATGTCAACTACCATCAAAAGTAGAAAGGGCAAGAAAGTTCATATTTCCCTAAAATACATAAAAATCACAGTCCCTTTGTTTCTAACTCAGCCTACACGATAAGGACTAACGGAAAAAATGAAAATGACTTGACAAACTTTCTTCATTGTCAGATTCTGCAAAGCAGCCTTCATCAAACACATGTCATATTTCCAATTAACCTCAAGTTAATTGCTTCACAGCAACTGTTTGCGTAAATCTGTAGTACCAACACTCATTATCTTATCAAAGCAGAGAATGACAGTACAACAGAGATCTGAGCCAACCATCTCTGCCCTGGAGCAGAGCACGACAAATCCATCTGAATGATGACTGTCTCCTCCGATCCATAGGTACTACTTTAATTCTAGGATTCCATAACATTTTCTCATAAATGCATATTTTCTGTTTCACTATTCTGGGTCAATAGGTATTCAAGTGAGTTTGTGTCATAGGGCTTAAATTTTGGATTAAAAAGAAGAAAACTAAAACTTTACATTATGGGAATATGTCTACAAGTTGCTGTTTATTTATCATGTACCATTCAGACAAAAGGCAATTTACAGTGCTTTATGGTGGGCATAGAACATTAAGAAAGCATTAAACTTGTAAAAGACAATAAGACAAAGGAGATTAAAAACTAAAAAATTAAAAGTTAAAGATTGGAAAGAAATCGAATTTAAAGGCAATAGGAACAAAAAGGAAACGCAAGCTCGTAAAAAGTTACAGATTAAAACTAAATCATGTATATCATTTATTGGAAAGCAGCAGTAAACAATAATGTTTTCAGCCCTAATTTAACTGAGCTGACAGTTTCAGCAGGCCTCAGACATTCAGGAAGCTTGTTCCACAGGTGGGGAGCATAGAAAATAAAAGCTGCTTCACCTCACTTGGTTTTGATCCTCGGAAGTAAATCTATCTCAGATAACCTGAGGTGTTTGGATGCTTCATAACGTAAAGTAAGTAAATTAGAGATGTATGTATCCCCGAGACCCTTTTAAAACAGGTAATAGGATTTTAAAATGTATCCTTTGACACAGGGATTCATGATATGATTATATTTATTACTGATATAATTTATTAAATCCCATTTTAAAAAATGAAAAACAAATATTTGTTGATCTGACTCAACACTTTGTGACTTCTCTACCCTGTCTGCGACACTCAAACATAAACATGTTGGCTCCTGCTGAAGACATACATACGTACATACAAGGACCCATAGATACATAGTTTCATGTTATATAGTGGTGAATAATTTGCTAAAACTGCTGGTCAAAATGTCATTTACACTACATTTGTTGGGCACTATTTTCAGAGGTGGTTTAATCCACATTTGATGCTCTATTGAGTCAAAATAAACTACAGTGTGTGTTCATGGTAATCATGGTGATGAAGGAACAACAATGGAGCTCTATACACACAAAGGGTGGGCTGACAAAAATATACAATATCACCAGACTTTGCCCTTAAGGTTAGTTACGGTCAGCAATACTCATTAAAAACATACCACAAGGTTCCTGAGTTTTTGTTGGATTTGTTTTGAGTGATTGATTGGACTTGACATAATGGCATTAGTCATTCTTCCAATCTGTTAAAAAGTGAGAGCCTAAAAAGTAAAAACCTGAAATAAACAAAGTTCTGTTTGTGTCCGTTTAGATACGCTTAGAAAACAGCCCAATGTTAAGCTGCATTTGTGTAAAGGGTAGTAGGAGAAGATTCCTGAAGCACAGCAGAGACAGTAATGGTAGTGTTATGTAATAAACGGAATGAGTGGACTGAATGAATTCTTAACTAGTGTTGAGCTACTGTTGAAGCAGAATTGGATGCATCAAGGTAAAAAAGCCCTTAAGCATGTTTGGATTCTTTTCTCTTCTTTTGGACACTATTTTCTAATTGACTAGTCATATATTTTTTTGCACACGGTCACATAACGGTAATTATGCTAACTATAGTAGTTTATGACATGAACAAAGGTCTGGGCAATATGGCCAAAAAATTAAATCAAGGTTTTTTCATGCTTGGGGATTTTCCATTGCAAAATGCAGGCCGACTAAAGCAAGATTACAACACTGTATTTTTTTAGGACATTGTGTGCAAGGTAGTTGGGCAATAATAATAAAACCACACAAACCACCTGCACACCAAATGCCCCAACTAAGTAGAGAACAGATATCCGCTTTTATTATAGGTTACAGCACAGGTAAAGAAAAGTCCATCATGAACAAATACGCTTGCTCATGGAGGCATTGTTGGGTCTCTGTAAAATAGAGAGTGTGGCCTAGACCTAAAACGTGTCCTGAGATACAGTAACTTCTATAATGATTTGACACTATAAATAAAATTGGATTGATACAGTTAAGTCTTGCTCTCAAGAAAAATATGGCTTCACTGTTTCTATCTCTGAGAAATGTGCACTAACATCACAGTGATAAGACGTAAACAAAACAATACTGTTTTACAATCCTTTTGGATCTCTGTTTGGCAGTCAGATCTTTCAGCATAGTGATATCATTAAGGCACATAGCAGTATTCACAAGTGGGAATAGAGTGAGATACTCACGTGAGAACATAGTTGACACTGACTATGCAGTGAGGTCGAGATGAGCGGCTGTTGTGAACAATGGTTGCATAACTCTGAACCCAGACCCAGCCACCAGGCTTGGCCAAGAAACGGTAGTACTTAGTGGTGACCTGACCTTTTACCAGCACTACAAGATGGGAAGGAAATGATAGCATATGATTACTGTGAGGACAAATATAAATTACAAGATATACTAAATTACATTAACACATCAAAATACAGTAGTAGTTATTGTGAATATATATCATTTTTTTTTCTGTAAATGAGGTGTTTTATATGAATGTACGGAATATATTTTGCCATATGATTAAAATTAATAACACAATATTGTTTTTGTTCACATTTTATTCTTCCTTTGATAGTGAAAGTAATTTAATTTGAAAATGACTACTTAAAATATTGATGTTAAAAAAGAATGCAATCACATAAGATGACACAACACAACAATATCACGTAAAATATTATAGCAGCATAAGAACACAATATGTATCATTGCATATATCCAGGTGTACTGTGTCTGTTTTCTGTGTGTGTGTGTGTGTGTGTGTGTGTGTGTGTGTGTGTGTGTGTGTGTGTGTGTGTGTGTGTGTGCGTGTGTGCGTGTGTGTATTTGTCAGTGTGTTTAGAGAGATTTTGTAGTAAGGTCAAACAAACCTAACTCACACAAGTGATGAGCACACCGAAGGTGGAAGGAGTCACAGCTGTGGACATGATGATAGAGAGTCTTCTCAATTAGATCCTGAGGCTCGTAGCCTGTCAGTTCTGCAACCCTGAGCGACACACACACACACACACGCACGCACGCACAAACAAACACAGTTCACAGGGTTCATTAAGCCTTCCTACATTTACACATACATGCACAATATGTAACATAAGTCACACCCACACAGTTAGATACTGTACATGCATACAAACATGTCACCACTTAGTGTGGGCGAATATAGAACATACCGCGAGTCGAGGAAGATGAGCTTCATGTCCAGGCTGGCTCTGAACATAAACATGTTGCTGTGCAGTTTGATCTCAGTGACAGCACTGGGTGGCAACGAGTGGCCGACAGCCACCAGCCCCACGTTCTGATAGCAGCCGTCAAACGGAGACATGTCCAGGCTGTACTGACGGATCTTCAGGTAGCCGCTACAGTGGATCACCTGGGCCGAGAGTTAACAGATGGATACAGAAAATATAAATATCAATCCTAACATGTTCCACACTCACTTCAGTCCTGTTGAGTGGTTACAGGTTCAGGAGGAGTGCAGCAAGCACATCTGGCCCCGTCATTATTGACTGTACCTGGGCATTAGTGAGCCTTTAAACTAACTTTACTGCTACGTGAATAAACTTCTCATTCACTTTAGGCCCTGTGCAGAGGGTTCCCAGAAAAAAAACACACAGGCTTGTCTGGCAAAAGAACAAGTTCAACTTCTGCAGCATCATGCGGAAAGGCACTGCTTTGACCAATCAAATGTGTGCAAATGGACATCCCTCATAGATTATTTGTTAATGTGATGAGAATATTTCTACAGCAGTTATGACCAAAGATTAAATAGGTGACCCTTACTTACATTTATACGGATTTACTGAATATGGATGTTAATACCTTTTATATATATTTTAGAGTGTGTGTTTTTTAAATGTTATTTCAAAAACCCTGCATAGCGTGTAATCTAATAAGCAACTTGCCATGAAATGTGCTGAGCAGAATCATGTTCACTGAGGATGAACCCTTTGGATTTTTAGGATCCCACAGCCTTTCCTTCCCCACCACCCTCAACATTTTAACTATTACTGGTACAGTACTTGTGGTACATGTTCATTCCCTTGACTAGTATATATATTATTGGGTGTTGATTGTACTATACTACTTCCGAGGTTGTGTTTTAGGTATTAAAAGTCACCAATTTGTCGATTAAAAACAAAACAAATAAAGCCAGTTGTGTTAGCAGCACAGCCCTACCTTGTAGCCTCCACAGGTAAGACCAGCATTTCTTTTAGCGAGGACACATTTCATTCTCAGAAAGAAGGAGCGTTCCATCTCATATTCTGCAGAGAATTTAAAAAACATGCAACAACAAAAAAATCGTATTATTCAGTATAATGTTTCTTGTCATATATAGCACAACATGCCCGGGCTGTCACTTACCGTGAACAAAGTGTGAATGGTAAGGCTGGTGTGCTGTGAGGACAGCTGTCATTTCATCATGGTCTGCTGGATGGATGTATTCATAAATACTGTTTCCCGTCAGTTCGACCTGTTAAAACGGACATTCATCTCAGAACTGTGACACATCAGGGCCGACGTACCAGAAGAGATCTCGTTAAGTTTGTCAGACCAACCTGCGACAGGCCCAAGTGGACCGACGCTGTTTCTGATATGTACATTATTTTCCCATCTGGAGCAACCACAAAAATGAAGCCATCTAATGTCTGAAAGAAACAACAAAAAGTGTTATTCAACACAACAACAACTACAAAAGGCCAAAAATAATTTGCCTTTTAATAAAAGTAGTGGCCAACGTGATAACAATAGTGTCTTATTATTATGACAGTAGATCATTAAACTGTAGATCACTCTGCAGAGCAATGTGACATGACAAAAATAATGATCTGAAGAAACAAAAATAACAATGACATGTGGCTTTAAAGGAACAGTTGAATTTAACAGTGAGTTAGCAGTCCATACAGTCAATCTAGCTCAAACTAATGCAGTCTAACGCTATGAGAAATTCCATCTGTTCGCTTCTTATTGAAATGGTGATGATTCAACTTTATGGTCATTTTGGACGCTGTCGTTTGTGCTGCTGTGGAAATGTAATTCATTGTAGTGAGAAATGCCTTTTTTTTGTCCACCCCATGTTTATCAAATAAAAAATAAACATTATAGCCTTTGTGAAGGTAGGATTTATTAGTGACTGCTGTATTAGACTGCATTTGGTTAACTGAGTGGAAGAATATAGCCTAGTCAGGACTTGACCAACGTTTGCTACGTTGACATTGGCAACCATTTCTAGAACCAGACAATGCTGCACGTGTGTTGGTGCGTTTACCCTCGTGTGCGCAGGTATCTGACAGACAAGGGCGAAGCAAATCAAGTTGTTTAACTGTGAAACTTGAAAAAAAAAATTTTTTTGGCTACTGTAATAAAGCTTTTACGTCACATTTTCGATATTTTCGGCCATACTGATAATGAGGAACATTACTGATAATAATAATCTTAACCTCTATAGAAATTAAGTTTTTATTAAGTATCATATTTCCATAGCTTGTAGCTCTAGGCCTCTGGCTAGTTTCTAGCCACTTGTCCTTACTCTGTGGTCCTCTTTGGCCAGCATAGAGACTTATCTGTTGAGCCAGTAGACCTACATTTTAAGCCAGCCTCCAGCCCTATATGATTCTGTAGACCAGTATGAAAGCTTTTAGCCTCATGGCGTGCAACTCTGACACTGACAATCTTGTAAACCAGATGGGCTCTGTTTGGCTCTCTTCTATGTCTGTCTGAGCAGAGCCAGCCAACCTGTGGTTCTCTCTGGCCGGTCTGCAGCCTGCAGCCTGCAGCTCCATTGTGTTGCTGCTGCTGTGAGAAAGGCTGCAGGAGAGACTGAGGCTCTGTGCGTGACCAGGAATGTGTTCAGCTCATTTCACTTTTAAAGCACAAGAATGAAGGCAGCAGGAGGCAGACGACACTTAACCACACACACACACACACACACACACACACACACACACACACACACACACACACACACACACACACACACACACACACACACACACACACACACACACACACACACACACACACACACACACACACACACACACACACACACACACACACACACACACACACAGTAATAATAATAAAAATAGCAATGTCTTGTAATTGACTTTGTGGCGTCTCAGTCAAAACCTAGTCCACATTTTTTTCAGTTGCTTTTAAAGAGTGAGAACTCGTCACCACTGTAGTTAGTACCTGTAAGAGATGGGAGCCTAGTTCCTGGCTGACCCCATCCAAAGAAGTGCGGCTCACGTGACCCCAGGACTCCCCAAGGCCTGGTGGACAAATCACACACACACACACACGCACACACATGCGCACACATGCGCACACACACACACACACACACACACACACACACACACACACACACACACACACACACACACACACACACACACACACACACACACACACACACACACACACACACACACACACACACACACACACACACACACACACACACACACACACACACAGGAAAACCAGAATTACAATATAATATGTTTGAAAACCTTGTAAAGAGAGGGTCTAATTCTACAGTTTAGTCTATATGTCTGCTATAAATAACAAAAGTTCATTCATAATTAGCCTACACACATATTTCTGTTGTAGGCAGATTATCACTACAACTGATTAGGCTTTAATTACAGCAAATAGTAATAATAATTAAAGCAGTTAGAGAGGCAATTTCATTCATTTACCATTCAGTACACAAATATTGCTTTCAATTTTAAGACTTGTGATCTTTACTTAAATATAATAAAAATCCTACATGCTGTCTACTGTACAAAGATCAGTGTATACTCTTAAGTATCCACCCATTAAATAGCCTATTTATTTCTTTGGCTATTTATACTGATAGATAGACAACTTACAGGAACACTTCTCTTGTTTATAGACTTTATGTATGTTGTGGTTCGTTTTATATATATTTATATGCACACCTATTTTTTTTTCACTGACCCCTGTGTCTGTGTGACATAATGCAAAAACAAGGCAATACAATTTCTTGTAAACATTCCAATAAACTCCTGGGCTCCTGGAGTTAAACTGCAGCATTAACCATCACAAAACCAACCCAGTGCAAAAACAAATGTGTTTATTTTATGGTCTGCAGCCTCCGGCTCTTAAAATACACCGGAGCTAAAATTAGACCAGGATTTGTATCGAATCATTGCAAATGCGGCAGCGGGGAAATATAGCCATAATAAACCCTTCACAACAGTCGTAAAAAAAAAACATGGTGTGAGGCGCAGAGCCACGGCCGACAGAGCAAACAGGAGTCCGTGGCCGTGCAGCAGCGAGCCCCATTCAAATGCAAATCCCGCTCTGCAGAATAAACAGGCGGCGTGCGAGGATCACAGCGCCCCGCCGCCTCCCCGCTTCATATGGAGCTAATATGGACTCCACGTTTGAATAAAAAGACACAATCAAATTACCTCCCAAAACACCAAAGTGAAAAAAAAAAATCCCTGACTTCCACTTCAGAAAAGATAAATAAAGACAGAGCCTTTAAACACTTCTGTGAGAACACTAATTTAATAATGGTTCTTTAATCACAATAGTGATCGGATCATTGGGCTCTCAGAAGCGCCTATTAATGTTGGTCTCATACACGCTTCAATAATAAAAACAATAATAATAAGTATTATTATTAGAGTGTTTTTTTTATGTCAATCAATTACAATTTGCGTTAAGTTTACAATCCCTTCAGATCATCAGAAAATAGTGAAAATATGCATTAATATAATAATAAGCAGGCCTAATGATCACTTTAATATCGAGACTCTTGTCTTAAACCATCCTTTAATTCAAATAAATCTAAAACGACATTGGTACAGGAAGCTGTAAATAAACAGTCACATAAAGACACAGTAACAAGCAGCACACGGTGATAGAAATTGAACACACAGAAGGGCTCCACAGTGGGTTTAAAACAAACTACTGATGCTTCTACTGAGCGTTCGCTTTACAATTTGCTGATATTATAGATCATAGAGGCTCGTGAGGAAAGATAGGGTTCTTTTGTTGAGGGCTGCAGGCCGGATGTGAGTGTGGGCACTGGGCTCACCTGCGAACCGAAACTCAACATCTGCTAATGCAGTGCAAGTGTATTCACACACCCTCCACTTATTTTTCCTTCTTATTTATTTGTATCTATCATCTAACTTAACTTTTATTGTTTTATCATATAAAACACAAGGTGCTAGCCTAAAAGGCTGATTATTCTCATTTTTCGATTTCAGATCAGACCATTTATCAACGAGCCGAACTTCAACCTGACAGATTATTATTGTTATTATTGTTATTGTCATTATTTAACACGATTAGGGCAGTGGTTTCCAGCTTTCAAAAGTCAGGGTTGTGCGTGACCTCGCGCGCCATGCCCACAGTGTGGACGTGAGTTTAAGAAGTCAAGAGACTGAAGGATTCAGGGGCCTGGAAGTATCCAGTGTTTCACAAGAACTAAAATAAAAAATAAAGAAAAATCGCATTTTGTGTAAGTATTTTTTCCTCGTTTTATTCCTTATCTCTTCGTCATCTTGTGATCTCTCAGATACTTTTTATTTTTTTATTGAATAACTGAAATCGCAAAAATTGCAAGACATCGATTTGGGAAAAAAAAACATAATACATTGATCACGTCTTGAGAGCATAAATAATTTGGTGTTGCACAATTCAACAGTCAAGCTGAAAAAGTCTGGCCATGTCAGCCAGGGTTGGATAGGATTTTATTCATTAAACCATCTTTGACGATTAAAACGCCGCTGTGTTCCGTTAACACATGATGAAACATAAATAAACAGCCATATAAAAAAAATAAATAAAGAATAATAATAATCATCATATTGATGAACCAACTTTTCGGTGTGAACATGTTGCTGAGGTAGGCCTAAGCATCAGTGCCTTCATATGTATTATAAAACAAGTCATTTATCAGTCACGTTGACGGTTTTAAAGTGTTGAGAATGTAACTCAGCCAGTCAGAAAGGAGCAAAAAAAGCTCTGAGTGGAGTAATAAACACTCCAATATCTCATTTACAACTGCGGTCATTATATAAAAAAAGCCTTGCATATTCCAAGGAAAAAAAAACACCACACATAACGCTCCAAATTTAAGACAACAAGAGAAGAAGTAAATCTGCTGAGGAACCTCTTGAGATGTGGTTGGAGGAGTTTTTTTGTCCAACATTACACGTCTTAAATCAAACCAATATTGTGTTCTGAGTTTGTGTTTGTCACAGTAAACAAGATGTAAATTCAGGGCTCAATATATTTGTGGTGTGGGGTGTCATGTAATTTAACCTGGTTATGGACAACATGGCTGAGGTGAAAGGTCACAGGTCACCCCTGTCATAAATAATCCCACCCCTCCTCACAGGATGAAACAGATCCTCCAAATCAAGAACACTTTAAGGGATTCTTCTTAGAAACCATACAACCCTCTCACTTCGGATTTCTAATGACCAAATCCTCACATGTTGCTTGTGTTCGAGTGTCTGTGTGTGTGTGTGTGTGTGTTGGGGGGGGTATTAAATAAAAAAAAAAAGCATGAGAAGCCTGAGTGAAGAGGTCTGGCCTTTAAAGAAAAACAGCAGAGGGGATTTAATGGGGTAAAAACACAACATGGCCTGTAAAGGACAGAGGAGTAAAGCCCTGCAGCCTGCATGAGCAAGGTTGTCCCTTAAATTATTCATAGAACTTCAGCATGCTTATGTTGCCACACATGTGGAACAGCACAGACATCTTCCAGTCATCCAAGCATTGCAGAATGTAGACGGAGAACTGTATCACAGTCCCTGAGAGCAGACTGTAACTGTTTCTGGTGTTGTTTATGCAAAACAGTCAGGCGTCGTCTTTCTACGCATTGATATTTCTTTTCCATAGAATGTATTTTTGGAGGGAAGAATATGCCCAAGAATTGTAACACCACAACATCCTGACTGCAGGAAGTCTGAGCTGTCTGTGGCTCCCGGGCTTTTCATCACTTCAATTCACCCGTATTCTATATTTTGAGCTCTTGTTGCATTTTTTTGTAGGGGGGTCCTGTGGTTCAATTATAAGAGGCTTCTTTCAATAACCTCTCATTTTGCTTTATGCATGATATTTATAAACAAATCTGCAGTATCTGTCTCTCGTTTATAACTTGGGCCGGGATCCATCCAGTGATGTAAATAATAACACAATTGTAGATTTAAAGCTGATTGAATGGGAACAACAAGCACATGTGTATGTAACATCATTTGCATTTGGTTAATTCCCTATTGGCTGATTTATAAGTTAATTTTTGAAAAATACTTTTGCTGAAATAGACAGTGAACCTAAACTAGGTTTCAACCTGCTTGTTGTATTTTAGCTTGAGGATCATATAGTGTGCACTAACTAATTCATCAGGCTTCTTTCCTCTGGTTTGTTACCTCTATTTTGACAGTGATTGTGGAGTATTAGAATATTAATCATCAATACACTGTAACTGTAATAGCAGACTTGGCTCTCGGGGTGTAAAAACACAGGTATCCTTGGTAATGTCGTATTTCCTTTGTGTTTTCTTTGTCACTCCGGATTCCCTTCACCATAGCCTGCTTTACTGTTACAAGGAGCTCCATATGTTGAAGGATCACACGTGCAGATCATACTAATATCCGCGGCTCTGCAGCAGTCACGCAGGATGGAGCCTCATCACAGCTAATCTGCTGGCAGGGGCAGGGGCCGGCAGGGGCAGGGGCCGCCAGGGGCCCCGGAGAGAAACCACATCCCTGCCGGCTGGAGCACGCGGACAGACGGACCGAGGGACACAGGAGACTTCTGCTGCTGACTCGATACACTCATTTGCTTACTTAGCCTACATCCCAGGGAGGATACACTGCGGAGGATATAATCAGTATACTTTATTCTATTTCAATGTCACCGCAGTAATACATATCTTACTGAAACGAGATAGTTTATTAGTAGACACATCAGATGAAGCTTAATTCCCCAAAGTACCCTCATATAAGCTTCTGAAGCCGATTTAAAAAAAAAACATTTACAAATATGCGCACACGTCTCACGTCATTTTTAACCGCCTATAGATATTCCATTGAGAGCAACGCTCGAAATAATAATAATAATAATAATAATAATAATAATAAATAACATCTGTAACATGTCATTTTGTATAGAGAATTTGTAGTACAACGGTTTATTTATTTGATATTTGAAACGATCAGACACCGAATTTTCATTGCTGTAAAATTATGAAAAAAAAACGTTAAGTTAAAAATAACCAGCCATGAAATTAAATTCATTTATCAAAAAGGAAAAGAGAGAAAGACTCAAACTATTATTCAAAATCTACTTTTTATTCTCACGAAAATAGCCTACTAAATAATAAAAAACACGCATATGTCACAGCATCAAGACCATAAAATATCACTCGGTGGATTTCTATTACTACTACTAAAAGGCTAATAGCCTACTAACCGTAATTATAGGCCTTAGTATTTATAATAATATATACATTATTATTAAATATATTATAACTGTTGTAATTTTGTAGTTGATAACATTGTTTTAATTATCTATAGATACTTAGCCTGCATTTATTTTAAGACAATTGTTTTCTCCGTATTATTTCATTCCTCTTACCTTCAGGAAAGACTATCCTCATCTTCAGGTAGCTTGTTGTCAGTCGGATGATTGAGGCTTTATCCAGCTGAGAGGTGATAGCGGACGGAAGTGGCAATAGTTTGGCCAGTTCATAAAATTCACTATTTTCCTTTTCCCGTCGAGTCCGGGCGGCATTTTTAGATTTCTCCTTCATGTTTCCGTCTCTGGTTCACCGACTACTGTGTCCCACTGCGGTCACTCGCTGCCCAGGTGTCTCATAGCACTGAACCGGAGCGGCGACGTCTCCACTCGTGAAACTATAGATTTCTCCCTCGGCTCGGCCTAAAATCCACAGCTGCTGGCGCGGAAACACGTTCCCATAATTCCAGGTGTTCCAGTGGTTGACGACGAGCAGGGTGCGGCTAATTCCCGGATTTCTAAAGGATTACAGTGGCGCTTTGGTCGGCCCATTGGAGGGGCTCACCGCACACTTGGACCCATCATACCTGATGTTCAAAGGGATTGTGAATCCTCTGGGGACATTATTGGCCCTGTGGGGTGAGACATGTGTAAGACAGACTACTATTATATGCACCGTCATTTCATCACTTGGGTCTGTCTATAAAACAGCAAACTAAGTCGCTTGCTCACATAAAAACTAATAAGGGCACTTGTTTGAATCTTTTTACAGAAATGTAGCAGCTGCAGAGGTTTTACTTCACATTTAACGGTTCTAAAAGGCTACGTGTTTGCTGGCTTACCTCAGCGCAGGTAGCCGACAGCTCGCTAAACTGACGCCTGTTGGGCTTCAAAGTGTCCGGGCAGGATCTCCAAAAAACCCCAGCATTCGCATATCTTCTGTCCTGTGTGATTTAATGGGTAGCAGCACATCCAGAGCCTCTTCAGTGCTGCAGGCTCGAAGACCCGCCCACTGCAGGCAATTATGCTCCTATTGGACGATCGGAAACCCTGCTCACGTGTCTATTGGCTGCTTTTTCTAAAGCCGCTTCTCCACGAGGGACGGGGACTGGCTGGTGTTAATGTTCACCTCTGATACAAACTGGATTGAAAAATCCCTTCACTCTCATCTGGCAGATATATTTATTTTCGAGTCTATCAACAAAAATATATTACATATAGATATATGACATATTTAGCCAATATTGTGTTAAAGCCGTTTAACAATCGACATGGACTCTTTTTTTAAATTTGGCACATCTATTCTACTTAACTGACTAACCTTTACATTTTTATCATTTGTAAAAATGTTATTGCCCCAACCCACATCCAAAATAAACCACACATAGCATTATGCTGTAATAAATGGGACAATTTTTTATTTTATTTTACCAGCAGATTCAAACGATTTTGAAAGGCTATGATCTAATGTGTTTGCTGTTAAGAACTGCCACATTTTTAATGGAGTCTGCCATAGCTACATTATGCCTAAATTGTATTCTCGTGGAAGCAGAGACCTCTTTAACGTGCAGGAACAAAACAAATTCCAACATGTTGCTTTATTTAGTCGGCCGGCCTTTGCCACATGCATACGTCCTCTACATCTAAAACCAAATGGACAATTGCTTTCAAACTCGTTGTAAATTAAAAGTCAAATCGTAGTTGTTCATCTCGTCGTTAATTCTCCCACCAGGTCGGGACAATAAAAATTAAAATAAAGTTTCTTGGCAACATTTTCTTCAACTTAGGCTACATTGCATAACCCGTGGCCAATAATGTCCATTATCAAAACAGTTACGGGTCCAATCGTTACTGATGACTGTAGCACAATACATGGCGACAGGTTGAATGGATATTAGTGGGACTTTTAAAGCCACATGGTAAATTGGTGTTCAGAGAGCCTAAAAAAATCATTGACATTTCTTTCTATGCGGTTATGATCGATTATAAACCAGGGGCTTTCATATTGCTTTGCCCAAATCGACCTTTTTACATTAGGTTAAATGTATTCATGTGTGCTCACACGGGATTATGAATGCATTCTTATTGCCAGGGTCATCATGATTCACCATATCACTGAAGTGTTAAATAGTTTTCGTGGTGTTGGAAAAGCAAGCTTACATTCTAGGCTGCCGTCCGTTCCCGACCCGTGGACATGATCATGATGATGATGATGATGATGATGATGATGATGGAGCGGGCACACTTCATCATGTCTCTCTCTCTCTCTCGCTCTCTGGTGTTGGAGCCAGTGTGGCCGCTCGGTAATGGGATCCAGCCTGCGGTGAGCAAATCATCCGGGGTGCTGTAGGCGCACGAAATGGTTGACGTTGGTTTAACCTTCGCTTCAACCTCCAAATGTAGGCTACTGGTAATTAGACTGCGACTGTGGAAAATATGACGATCGAAATTAAGTCGCCATGCAGTCAGGGAGGACTTCAGCCCAGACATCAATTTTCTAAATAGCATAGAAGCATACAAACCATATATTGAAAGGTTTCCATACAAACTTAATATGAGTACTGAGGTGCAAAGTTGACACTGGTCTATATTGGGCTTCACTTATTTTTTTAATGTAAATACTTGATACCATCTAGAAAGTTGACCACAGCATCAACCGTTACAGATTTTGTTGAACAGATAATGTAACATAAATGGTAATTATTGTTAGGCCATACGTTGTTACTAAATTGTTCCAGGTCAATGTCTTTTCTTGATTCTACATTAACTATAAACTGTTTTTTGGACTTTTGATTGGACAAAACATATTTAATGAGATTCTGATGGCATTTTCTTTAAGCCTTTTCTGATTCTTTAAAGACTGATGTTGATTAAGTGTGGGAATAAACCAAAGGAACCATTAGCTTAAACACATTTGTTTGAGATTTTGCAACATTTAAGCACAATAAAAAAATGAAACATTAAAGTCTTTTTTCCTCTCTTTAGAAGATTAGGTAAAAACAAATAGGCATTTGGGCGTTTTATTGTGTTTCAGTGGAGCATATTTCCAACAAAATTTGCAGTTTGGGCCCCGCAATCAAGAGTCCATGTGTGGATTAAATAGAAGATTTAATTGGAAATATAAAACACATCGACTGACATATACAGTAAGTTGGGTCTTGTGTTGTTGCATGCAGCTCCGTCTTGAAGAGGGCCCCTGGGACAAATTCAAACATTTCAAGTCTGTCATTATTTCAGTTTTGTGCTTTTGTGTTACATATTCCTGAATTAATTTGGGTTTAATGCAATTGTCACACAGCAAACCTGAGATCATGCAGTATCACAACATGCAACAACTGTACGGAGAGTGAGAGGAATGGCGTCGTCTAGTAAAAATGATGATTGTGTTCTGTACTCAAGTGTCAAAAGGACAGACACAGTCTGTTTAACAACATCTAAAAACATTTGAAAAACCACAGAGGATTTGGATTCTTGTATTTTCAGATCTGTTTGGGTCACATGCACACAAGGAAACAAAATCTGATAGGAATTAAGGGCGAAGCCAGAATTTACTGAGGTCATAAATTCAAATTCTCCCCCAGTGCGACTCGACACACGGAAGAAATCTTTGACTAACCACCGACATAACACTTTATTTTTACACGCTGTTTCAAACCCTTTCTCCACATATGTGACTGTGGAGAGAAACTACTAAATCCCTTTATTATGTCATAGTTCTGCTTACATTTTTGGTTTAAGAAATACCAGAATTGGACTTAAAAAGCCAACATGTGTACAATGCGTGTGTGAGCCTGGAATATTAACTCCTCCTCAGGTCAATAAACCTCCACAATTCCCATAACCACAGCTCTGCAGTGTCCTAGTTGTTGCTGCTAATCTGACTTGGATGGATCTTTGGAACTTTCTGCTTACTCAAAGCTTTATTCCAACTCAACTCAGTTATCATTTTTGTACTGTTTGAGCCCAGCGTTTTAGCTTTTCTCTCAAGTTCATTAAGCATATGGATAATTGTGAGTGCAGGCACAAGAACTGGAGTTAGAGCCCACCTTTTAAAGTGGATCAGATGTCAGATGCAAAACAAATGGGACATGCAAAAATGTAGTCCTGGATAAACAATATAAACATAGTTTTAGTGTCCTGTAATCATGTGGTATAAAAAGGTAAAGATAGTTAATACAATCACTTTAATATACTGTTGGCTTCTTTTTTGATTATGAGGGCTTTGGGATTCTGGATAACTTTTTCATTTTTTTATTTCAAATTAAAGAATGAACTTTGAATTTACTTTTGATATCAATGTTTAATCTTTCGATTAATATTTAATTCTAATTTTCCTCATATAATTTCTGTATGAGCATTATATATAACAGAGGGCATTAGCTTGTTAAAAACTACCCATCATCCCATTGGTGCACAGGCAAGTATACAATATTTTGTTCATGTTGAAGACTCTGCAGCTAACCACTGAATATGCCAGTGACAATGTTTAGCACCAATAGGCCTTTCTCACAGAAAACATGTTGACGTGATGGTAAAAGCACAGGTGTGAATAATCAAATGAATGATGGCTGAATTCCATTTAGCTGCTCCAGTTTCAGGGTCCTGGTATCGTGCGTGGCGGCTCGCTGTCACACTCACTGTCCGGGACACTCGAATAGACCAGGGCCAACGTTAATGTCATTAGTAACACATGCTTTTTTCCTACTGTGACAAAGGCAAAATGTCTGCTCTAAAAAAAAAAAAAGGCCTCGACAGAAAGTAGTGTGGCCATAGTGAGGCAGATTTAAGGATTTTGAGGCAGGGGTGATACCGTAGATGGACATGTAGCACATCTGACTTCCATGGCAGAGACTAAAGTTTGCATTCACAAGGAGGAAAGACTGACTGTTGATGCAAAGAATCATTCTTCCAACTATCTTCCTTGTGTGTTTCTTTTACGCATGTGTGCCGAGTGCAAAACAGAGAAATGAATGATTGGGATTTTACAGACTCTGGGACTAAGACAATTCATTTTTTATGATCTTTGGGTTAAACTGAGGGATGATTTTTGATATTGCAAGGATAGCACGAATAATTAAAATAAAGAAAAAAAGAAATGCATGGCAAAAATTACCATTAATATTTTCGAGATCCCCAAAATGTGACAAATGTTTAAAACTTGTAGTCTTCTAGTCTCGCACCATAGTCCAGCATGTATGGTCAGGCTACACCAGGTTATCCTTGTGGGATATGGGGGAAAAATGCTCTGGCACATTTGTATTTCTTTAAACCAATCAGTGGTCTTGAGCGGTGCTAAGCTAACTGTGACCTTGCAAAATAGATATCAGAAAATCTGACTGTCAGACTTTATCCCAGCACTGTTTTTTTAAGAATATTTTTTTTTAATTTTTCAAGCCTTTATTATATAGGACAGAAAGCAAATGGGGTGAGAGAGAGAGAGGGGGAGACATGCAGCAAAGGGCCACAGGTCTGAGTTGAAGCGGCAGCAGCTACCTCGAGGACCTTCAGCCTCTGTACATGGGGCGACTGCTCTGACCACTCAGCCACCGGCCGCCCCCCAGCACTGTTTATCCAGTGAGCCAGACTAGTCCTTAGACCCAGCCGATGCTGAAGTGACATCACTTGAAGACATTTCTGAGACTTTGCACAGCTCCCTCTGGAGTCACAAAAGGCTTTTGACAATGTTTCTGTAAACACACTTTGATGCTGAACATTTGTTGAGTTTCCATTTAATCATACTAATGTTGCTGTGCATGAATATTTTAGACGTTTATAAGAAATTGTCATTGATCATAATCCAAGATATTACAGAATGGACAGGATCTGCTCCAGGGTTACCATGACTATGATCAATATTTGTTGGAATGTTAAGCTCTGTACTGAGGACTGACTCACTATGGCCCAGGCCACCTGATGTCCCAGGTTCATCTGCAGAGTGTCTATGAGTTCTGACCCAGCTGAAACTGAAACTATAATATGATAAAAAAAAAAAAAAAAAAAAGGATCAGGATCTGATCAAGTGGAATCATCAGAAACATTCGCCAGCAGTTGAAAAACTGACTGATACACACTTCAAAATCTTAGCCACCTAATATTTTTGTTCCCTCAAATTCATCACAAAACTGTTATTTTAAAGCAAGTTCAGGTATAGGAAGATGCATTGTGGTTTTGCTGTCTACCTTTAGAGACAGTTTGGTGTTACTGAGTGAAGCCCCTGTAGTGGGAAGAAGCCCCATTTGTACAATTCATCTTGTTGAGACCGCAAAGAAACACAAAAGACAAGGTTCTCAAAGAGAGATGTGTGTTGTAGCCAGGCTCAAACGATTTTGCCTTTAGATTTGGTCGGATGACAAGTTGTGCGTCCTTGTTCATTCGAGGCAGGATAATTTCACTGAGACAAGCAACAGGCGTTCATACATTTTTGAGATACTGAGGTCAGCTGTGTCTGCAAACTTTTGGCAAAATAATGCTTTATATTTAAATCAAGCTTAAATCAATAAAATAGAAATATAAAATATCTTTATGTGAACTACATCTTTTCTCTTTGAAGAATTCACAAGATATTATTCTGGACCGCCCATTTTACACTGCTGTTAAATAGAAAAATTCTTAGTAAATAAGAAAAAAATGACTTTTTCTGTGGAGCTTTATTCAACGGAATGCAAAAAGCAGTTACAATAAGCTGTAAATTAGAGGTGACAGTCCTGGCCAATGTTAGAAATGACTAACTGAAGCAGAAGCAGGTGAGAGAAGCTGATTCAAAGTGGGTAGAGCAAAATAGTAAACTCCAAACTTTTTTTGTAGAACAGTCAGTAGAATGCACCAATCATCACAGATCAGTGACACTAACAACAGTAAGAGGATGCCAGGAAAAAATAACCTTTAACACAGTCACTTGTGTTTGGGATTCGTCACACTCATCTGCTGATCCCTGACTTTTTTTCTGTCTGTGCTCCTCAGCTGAGGGACAGGTCAGTCACTGAGTCCGACACCTCTGTGTTGACTTGAGCACTGATGCTGGCAGGTGTTACATTCAGGTGGATGTCGTACTGCTGATCCAGACCCAGGTAGCTGTCACTCATCAGGTACAGTGTGTAGATACACCTGAAAGCAGAAGGTACGTGGATCAAGAGTGACACCAGAAGCACTGATACACAGAGCTTGTCGCTGCTATTGTCCTTTCTGGCAATTCAGTAATAATAATAATTTTGTTCCATGCAAAACTATTTTATAGCTTGTCCACGTGTTCTTCACAGAATAAAATGGTCTTTCTTTCTGTTTGGTTTAAGGATAAGTCTGATGATATTCTGGATTTTTTTCTATTATTATCATCACTAAATCCTATTTGACCTACACATGCATTGTCCTGAAGGCCAAAATACTCACTAAAGCACAGAAGAAAAACATTTCATCATCCTTGCTTCTCTCCGAGAGTCAAAAATATAAAAAAAATATTTCGGAACTTTGACCAGTATGGACCATGTCACAACTTGCACCTTTGTCTTAAATTTGTTAAATAAATGGGAAAATGTTTGAAAATAAAGCTGTGACAACTATGTTTTGCTATTAATCCAGAGTGTGTGTAGGACTAATTATGCAGTTCAACATGTCTGACTTTACATACTGAGGTGTTACCTTCCAATCACTGTATATGGAGTGTATGGGGAAAGCTTGTGTTTATGTATGGCTTCAATCATTTCTTGTTGTAGAGCTGCTTACTTTCCAGTCTTCTCTGGTGTGTAGAAAGCCACAGACACAGCTGTGCGGTTGCGCACGTATCCAATCCGTTTGACAGCCAGCAGCTCCCTGCGGTCCACCTCGCCCATGATCAGGAACCAGCCTTCATCCTTCACCTTAGGGAACCTTGGAGCCTGGGCCTTACTGTCCTGCTTCCTCTGAAATAAAGAGACACACTGTAAAGTGCCACTGTGCTACAGAAGCTTACACAAATTTACGCAATTTCCCAACAAAACAATTCAAAAATAAGATACGTTTTGTTAATACCTGAAAGGGATATTCAACAGGAAATGTATTAAGCTATGATACACAAAATAAATAGAGCTTATAAAGCATTTCCATTGATCATAAAAAGTGAGATTGTGCGGTTTTGTGATAGATCGCTGTACCATACATAGTTGTCCATTTAAACTAACAGACCAAAGACCCAGAAGTACATTCTCTTCTTGTTATTATTTATATTAATTATGAGACAAAGACTGATGCAGTGGTGTGTCGTTATAGGTATTTCATATAAAGCTGTTCCTGGAAGAGTCTGTATCCCAGCACCAAACTGCCCTGAAGGGAACACATGTTCAACTCTGTTTTAATCGGCCAATAAAATGGTCAGATGGCCCAATAAAATGTATTGGTAAATGGACTCGTACATACTGTATACTGTAGTGCCTTTCTAGTCTTTAAGGCGCTTTTACACTGCTGTCACATTCACACAGACATTCTACTCTATTCTACTTGCCCATCATCTAATCTAATCATTCAAACCACATTCACACATCCATGTGCAGCACGGGGAGCAGTTTAAGGTTTAGCGTCTTGCCCAAGTACACATGCTGACCGGGATTGAACCCCCAATGGAAACAAATTAAATAAATAAATAAACAAAAAAACAACAACAAACAATAACAACAAAAAAAAAGAAATATATATATATATATATATATATATATATATATATATATATATATATATATATATATATGATCATCAACCAGTATCTAGTGAGGAAACCTAAAGCCAACTGTTATGGTACAATAGAAATATATTAAAGCTGCAGTCGCCTAGTCAGGCAGATTGAGTAGACTTATTCAAATTTCAAATATTTACAACTCTCACGCCCCTCCCCCACTACTCTGCTCCCTCCCATCGAGTGCTTGTCAGTGTGCGTCCTATGAACGCGCCCTTCTCTGCTCTCATCGATAAACGGCATGGAGTGCACGCTTCATGGAGGTAGGCTGGCTAACTTACTCATAGATTGCTAACTTAATTTAGCGTATGCCTAGTTTGAGGCTAAGCATTTCATATTGTGACATATGCGAGGGGCTTTTGAGGGGTGGAAGTGTGATCATGCCAAATGTCGATTATATGGAGTGTACTGCATTTATCCGGTCGCACACTCAAAAACAGCCACACCGCTGAGTGTGAGTGTCAACACTCAACGCACTTAATCGCCAGCATTTTGTCTACGTAGCTGCAGGGACTTAATTCAAACTGGAAAATGGCGCAACCGAGCGGCAACAACTAGATTAATTTTATAAATGTAAAAAGAGGATCACAAGGATTTTTTGCGGTGTGCTGAGTTAGAAGAGTTGTTGGAAAAGCTTTTGGAAAAATAAACAGAAGAAGAAATACAATCGTCATTTACGGTAAGTGCGGGGCGTCAGAGCGTGATTTGAGACAGCACTCACTGAGGGAATTGAGTGCACTGATCGTGTAAGTACATAGGGCACATAGTGCACGAATGTCAGTACACTCACTGCAGTGTGCGATTTTGGACAACTGAGTGGACAGGATAATACGGCTGCGGTGAATTTTTGCAAAACAAGCAACAAGCTCTAGGTGCACGTGGAGGCGCGTTTATTTTTCTAAAGTCGGACGATTTATGTTATTCTATCGGAGCAAAGTGTCGGTTCCAGTTAATATGATCAAAAAAATATTGCCGACCGAATGTTTGATTAAGGATAAGCCTGTATTTATTGGATTCGGATTTGTCTTGGATTCTCAATTTTACAAAGTTGGTATTAAGCGTACTGACCCTCTGCTGGCCCAGGTTGATGCGTCTCAGTGACACCTGCAGGACGTAATCCTGGTCAGCATGGACATCCAGCCAGCTGCTCTCCTCCTTCAGGTTAGCTCTTGCTGCTGGCAGGGCACGCTCCGTCTGCTGCTGGCTCTCCTCCCACCAGCCCTTAACACTCATCTCAACCTCCAGCACTGGGAGATGACTCAGGAAGGACCATGCCTGATGAGGGAGAAAAAAAGATGGTGAAAAGAGAGAGATGATGGATTAGTAGGAAGACTGCCATTATACTGTTCAACATTCACAAAATAATCAGTGGATCCCAAATGGGTTGAGCACAGAGATGAATAAAATACCCTGAGGCAGACATAGGTGAATGCACGGTCGTATTGTTAGTTAAGTCGTGACATAATGCCCTTTCAAAATATGATTGCCGTGTCCAAGCCGGTCCAAGCCTCGTGCTTCTACAACACCTAAAGTGCTGTTTCCCCCGTTGTTTGAACACTTTGTTTGAATTTTTTTTAAATGTAACTGTCACTTAACCTCTTTTGGTTATTGATGAAAAAGGTTTCTAACTGAAGACAGAGATGACTGTAATTGTTCACACGTTTGGCTGTTACGGAGGGTTTGGACTCGCAAATCGTATTTTGAAAAGTTTTGTTACGTCCGACATAGTTTTAAACTCAACTGTTCAATATTATTCCAATTATTCTGATTGATACTGTCAAACTATAAATAAAGCATGCAACCTAAATCTAACCATTGACACCACTCTAGTATGTCCATCCTCTCTTGTCCGAAACCCAGCTCTTATTTATATCACATATCAATAACATCACCAAAACCTTATTCGTCCACCTTTACTTTATTGCAAATATTACACCTTTGTTGTTACCACCTGATGCTGAAAAATTGGTACACCCCTTTATTATCTCCAGACTAGTAATAACTGTAATGCTGTTTTTTAGCCAACCATCATATGCACCTCCCCCCACATCAACATATGACAATTTCACTTACTACCTACAGACTTACACTTACTACCTACTCACTTACCTACACTGGCTTCCTGTTCACTCCTGCATTTATAAAAATAAAATCCTCACACTTACCTCCAAAGTTGTTCATGACTCTGTGCACCATTATTGTGACCTCATTCAGACCTGCACACCTTCCTGCCCACTTCACTCAAGTAGTCTGCCCACTCTCTATCAACCCCACTGCAACCTGAAAACTATGGGCGATAGAGTCTTCTGCTGCTGCTGCTTGGAACATACACCAAGTCTTTTTAAACATGCTTTTAACAACACCTGTCAGAAATCTTGTCAGCTACCACTGCCTGTACTTGCAATGTTGTGTGCTTCTATGCTGGATGTTTTTGTATATATTCATGTGCTTTGGGTTTAGAAAAAGCGCTTTACAAATAAAATGTATTTTTATTATAGTGCCAAATTCAAAAAAGTGAATTTTCCACTCTGCACATAATTTAACTCAAAACTGTGGAAAGGAGACATCCGACTACTCTGTCAAAGTTTCTGATACGACATGAAAGTGGTGAAAGAAAGTACATAATTCAAAGAAATAAAAGAAAATGAGAGTTTGAAGAGGGCGTCTTTGTTAGATGGATCTGTCACAACTGTACGGTAAGTCAGCGGTTTGATAAAAGCTTAATTCATCTTAACAGACGCTGTTCCATGATCTTTGGTGCCTCTTTGTTTTTATGGAGAATTTAACATTTGGCTCAACCTAAAAGCCTCACCACGAGGAAAGACATAAGACATAAAAAAGAGAAAGGCAAAGAGAAAGTGACAGGAAAAAAAAATTGTGGAAGAGGATGTGTGGATGTGTGTGGAGGTGTGTGTGGATGTGTGTGTGTGTGTGTGTGTGTGTGTGTGTGTGTGTGTGTGTGTGTGTGTGTATGGCAGTGTATTGAGGGCTGGGAGGAGAAAAGCCTCTCTGATTCACCCGGCAAAAGCTATTTATGTGAGGATTATTGTCCCTGGGCAAGTCAGGCAGGAACGCTGCTGCACATCTAATTATTTAATTAGAGCGGCTGCCACACTGTGGTGGGGGGGTTGGGGTGGTGGTGGAGTAAAGGTGGGGAAGGAGGAAAGTGGGGATACTGATTGGGTGAAGCCACAGGGCCTGCCGTCGTGCCCGGACACTCTCATTACTGCTGCAATTAGCACTTAAATTGGAGCTGTAAACCCTATCAATGCAGCTGTAATTGGGGATCCTGGAGGTATCTGGGACCAGAGTGGCAAGACTGCTCATGGCACGTCACTGATAATGGTGTGTGTGTGTGTGTGTGTGTGTGTGTGTGTGTGTGTGTGTGTGTGTATGAGAGAGAGAGAGAAAGTGTGTGATCTGCATGCATTAAGTGTGGGAATAGGTCCAGGTTAAAGATAATTTTGTACAATATTAAGCCTTTGCAATTCTATTTTTTTTAACATTATTTCTGTGGTAAATAAACATTCACAAAAGTGCATATTTTATTAATGTTGACAGACACTCATATTCCCAATGTGCTATTGGTGTAATAATATCTGCAATCTTACCTGGGCAATCTGACTCGATTGAAACTCCTGGCTGACGATAGCGGCAAAAACACTTTCCTTTCCGTTGCAGGCAGCAATCAGCTCAGGAAGTCCTTCGATTGGCCCGTTGAAGCCCCCCACGTTGGCCCTCCCCTTCCTGTTTGCCCATTTCCTATGGAGTGAGGGAGGGAAGGGAGGGATTCTTGGTAAAGAGGCAGCATAACAACGAATCCTACCCCTACTCCTTCCCGCTGTCTCTCACCACAGGGGCTGTCTTTCCTTTCTCATCCCTCTCTTACCGTTTTTATTGAGTTTGCACAAAAATATTCAACACTGTCGGATGCAGGTCTGGAAATCCTTATGGTGTGTGCATGGACAACAAAAAAAAGAAAATCATCCCGGTTTGCTTTGAACATCAGTTCACTAGGCTGTGTGTGACTGCATGTGTTTGCGCCGGTGCGGGAGGTTTTCAGAATGGTGTGGGAGGTTTTCAGAATGTAGATGATGCTGTTTTACCGAGTTCCACAGGCCTAATAATAGTACCTGTGCTGAAGTGATGTTGTATACCTGAACAGATAGAGGTCTTGCTGCTCTACATGTGGCAGTGTCAGTAAAGAGGAGTCATGCAGCCAGCGGCCCTGGACGATCATCTGCACCAGGTTGCAGATACTGATGGCCGTGACGAGCCAGCCTTCGTTGGCAGCAACATCCAGCATCGCCTGAGTAGAAGACACAGAAGAAAGTATATAGTTAAAGACAATCAAACATTTTTTGCTATCTTTTCAAGTCACCCATCAGGGTTTCAACTGAGAGTTTTTAAGTTCTGCCCAGACCATTTCGTTGCGCAAAGCTTTGCGCTGTATTTAAAAAAAAAAATTGCAGGTGTATTTTATCAATAAATTTTGCACTTTCACCCTCCGACTGTGACAATCATCCGAATCCATGCATGTCTGTCATGTGTTGCAATTAGATACGCAATGCCGAAGAGACATAGTGTAGCCAATGTGAGGCCGGCTGACAGTCATGGATGAAATGAAGCCCCGGCCCGAGACCTGTGACGTAGTGACAGTCTGTCAGACAATTGCAATCACTTTATGTATACTATAAGTATCAATAAAAATATACATACATTCAGTCTATGATGACCATAAAGAAGCTAAACACTAGAACCCTTTTAGTAAACGGTAGCAGCAGGACACCAGTGAAGTAACCACATCCATGAGCCATGCAGTATCACTGCCAGATACACAGCGTGGAAAATCACAACCACATGTACATATGCACATATGTACACACACACGCACACACCGCCCATCCTGAGCTGTGGACAATGGCTTACAGACGTTAAGACATGGTCCTAACTTCAAACAGTAAAACTAAATAAACACCAGCTAGCACATCACTCCTTAGATACAAAATAAGCTGCATGAATGATCTTTGATCGATAAAAGTTACAGGGTTGTTGATCAATGTTAATGACTCTAGTCAGGCGCTAAGTATTCTGTTGTTCAAAACCTTGTCTCTACCTTGTGTTTCCATATGAACATGGAGTAACGGACCCTTTGTGGATGCCAGACGATGAGAGGGTGGGTGTTAGATCTCACCTCTTAGCATCATGTTATTTATGAGATGGATCAGCAAGTTCAGCTACAAATCACCCTCATTCTCTGCTTCATCGACAGCACAGCACCACATCCAAAGATGTGCGCTCTTTTCATGTGCAATACATATTTCAAATCTATTAGTTATGTATACCTTTTTTTTTAAACCTTTTTACATCATGTTGCTATGATTAAATGACAGCTGTTATTTCAATGGAAAGTTCAGAGTTCATGCTTCTAAACTTGTTTTACTATTCTGTTAAAACCGTTTAGTTTCGAATATACAGTGAAAACGTTATGATGGCAAAATCCAAAGTCGGTGAACACCAGAAGTCTTGTATCAATGTGTTTATGAAGTAATTACTTAAACTGTGTGAACATTGCATTCCACCACAGGCTTCTTCAGGTTAGCCAGTTGTTATGTGATTCCTGCTTTTATCTGCATCTGGAAAGGTATTCTTGTGAATGATCCTACTTTGTAAAACTTTTTATGTCCATACAAATTTAGACTATTAAACAAATACCAATATTAAGACTAAGATTAAAACTAATCGAAATAATCTAATCAAAATCATTATATATGTATCTGAAACCCTGAAATAACAGCTGTAGCCTACGTTTTTGCTTTAAATACTGAAAGTACATATTCTAAACAATAAAGTTATTTGAAAACTCATAATACTTTTACAGATACTCTGAGCTTCTCTACTCTCTGTCTGTATTATTCATCTCTCATCAGTGCATGTTACTAATTCAACTTCTTTCCCGGAGTTGTTTGTGCTTTGTCGTCTCGCAGGTGGTGCCTGCCGCCGTGGTCCTGCATGACGCTTCCTGCAGTTATTATCACTGTTAGTCATATATACTATCACTAGTCTAATAAACTATAAAATTTGTTGCCATAAAAACACCATCAGTGGTATGTCTCGCTGTATCGTAGCTGCTATTGCCACTACTCATCATTGACCATGTTTGCCACCATATTATTATCATTGTCATATTCTATCACCTTAGCTGTGCTTGTTCCTACTATTCTGCTGTATTAACTTGTCATAACATATAAGTCATATTCACATTACTATAGATATTATTATAGTAACTGTTACGCTTTGGTTGCTTGCATCTCTGGAAGTGTGTCTGTCTGTCTCTCTCTATCCATCGGCCGTCTTTTCTCTCTTTCTCTCTCCCTTTCTTCCTCCCCAACCGGTCTTCCACAGAGGACAGGACGTTCCTGCCTGTTATAGGGAAGGTTTTCGTTGCCACCATACTCTACGGAGGAATTGTTGGGTCTATGTAAATCATAAATAAGGAATAGAGTGTGGTCTATACCTACTCTGTAAAGTGTCCTGAGATAACTTTTGTTATGATTTGACACTGTAAATAAAATTGAATTGAATTGAAAATATTATTGATATGATATACCTGAAAATTGAACTGATATATTGAGACAGCTGACCATTTCACCCATGAATACTTATCACTGTGTGTTGTTAAACTGCCAAAATTACTGTCCACAATTGTACATACAGCTCATCCAGAATGCAGCTATAGACTGTAAAATAAAAATGGAAGTAGCTCCCGGGTATGCAAAGTGAAGCCAATGTGGAACCGCCTTAAACCTGCATTCTTTCTAATTTCTGACATGGGGCGACTCCACTGCTTGCAAAAAGAAGTCCGTTTGTCTAGAAGTCGATGGGAAAGTGACCCTACTCCTCATTTGATTCATTACCTCAGTAAACATTTTCCTAATTACTTCATGATCTTAATGGCTAGTTTCAAGTTTTCTATACACAGAGAAAACTGATTCTTCTCAACCGGTTCTATGTCCCAGCTCAACTGCCAGTAAAAGTCTACGGATGAGTCATGTCAATTGGCTCAAAAACCGGCAGTTTCCCTCATTAGCATTTAGCTTAGCATAGCGTCATTGAAACAACAGCGGAACACAGAATGACGCTGCTAATCGCTCCTCCACAGCCCTGCTCTTTTGTTCAAATATGGTCATGTAGGGATTCAAAAAACAATGATGGCGCCAACCACAATGCAATATCTTGGCTTCAGAACGGTAGTCCACAAACCAATGGGTGACGTCACGGTAGCTACGTCCATCTCTATTATACGGTCTATGAATGCAGCAGCCTGGCTGGTCTTAAAGCTACCCACACGGCACCACCACTCTGCACCCTGCACTGGCTCCTAGTGGCTGCTTAAATCTGACTGAAGACACTCGTACTTGCCACTATCTGCGAATTGCTCAGGCCCATCCTACATTCAGGACATGGTCAAATCAGCCCAGCCCCAATACGCTCAAGGATGGGGCCTGACCACCACTCTGTTAATGCATGCCTGATTTCCATCCTTGCTCCACAAAGATGGAACAAACTCTACACATCTTCCATAACAAACTGAAAATTAATCTGTTTAAACTGCACCTTCCACAAACAAACGACCAAACTCTTTTTCTATCTCTCACCTTTTCTAAATGTAGCACTTGAATCAATTCAGCATAATTGATAAAGTTGATGCACTTGCATGATTCTTGGATTTTTTTGGGGTTATAGCCACATAGTTGAATACACTTATTGTATGTTCCTTCAGATAAAATTGTCAGCTAAATGAATTTAATGTTATCACATTATTAATTTGTTGCAGCTGTGTATCATTTGCCCAGTGAATCCTACCTGACAGATTCGGATGGTGTTGTCCAGTACTGTCTTGGTATCAGTATTATAGTCGCTGCATGGAAGCTGGGCGTGGCTGAAGTGTGCCTGCAGCAACAGGTGGGTCTTGGTGTGGGCGCTATCATAGGAGTGAGGGTTGACCTGCAGGGGGAGCTGCTGAGCCAGCTGGCTGTTCAGCTGGTCCTCATTGTGTCTGACGGGGAGCTCAGCATACTCCTCTGCATCCTACGAGACAGAGATCAAAAGTTACACAGGAAGTCTAAAACATGTTGTGGTCAGACCTTTTTAAGCGAAGCAACTGCACTCTAACAGCTGCATTTACCTCTTCTAGTTTTGAAAACCGGCTGTTCCCCCTTCCCGACAAAGACTGCGGGGGAGCTGATGACCAAAAGACCCAGCACACCTGCTTGTAAAAATCTACCAAGGGTTGGAATATTATGAATTCTTCAAATTCTTTGAAGTACATTTCCGAGAATGTCAAACATTGAATGACAAAGACACAGTGAAACGCACTGGGTAACTGGATAAGTAAATTGAGGATGATGCTCCATAAATCTCTTTGTGCTGAAGCTGCGTGTTGTGCCTTGTTTGTGGTTGTTATACAGAGAGATGCGCAGACACGCATGGCTCCTCTCCACTAATTCACTTTAGTTCAACTTTGGCTAATGTAGCCCCATCAACAGGCTGTTCTGGACGCATTTGTCATAGCCTCCCCCCCGACCTGGACTGTTAAGGCTCCATCCATCACTGGCTGATGTTTCAAAAACTAGGACCTGAAAAATGGACCTGGGCAGGGTGGGGGCTGGGATGAGGGATAGGAATAGGAATCATCTCTGAATAATTTATCTTTCAGTGCTGCTGTGTCTGCATATGGATGTGCTGGAGAGAGAGACTATATATCTTTCAGCAGACATCATAACCAACAACTTCACACCCTCTGATAGTAACATACAGAGACAGAGACAGAGGAGGGAGAAAGTAATGGGTGGGACTGGAGCTTTCAAGCACTAATTGCAAAGGGGAAAGAGAGGAGCTAGGCAAACAGACTGAGAGTGAGGTATACACAGCTGAAACGGGGGTCAGGTCAGCAGTACAACTGCTACAAAAACATATTTTAAGAGGTTTTGAAAAATTTGATGTTTTAGACACAAACTTTGGCTTGCTGTTGAAACTAGTTAAGTTAGTAAGCTAGTTCTTGACAATCAAGCCACTCGTGTTCTCTGCAGTTTGTTCAAAATATTTTGTTGTGTTTTAGAAAAGCTTCAGTGAGAGCTCAACATCAGTTTTGATGATAAGCATTTAATCGTTAAGTCATTATTAAGCTGTTCCCAGTCCCCACAATCCCAACCAACATGTACAGTATGATTATTATCAGTGATTCATTAAATCTCATGATGCTCATTGGTGATTCAACAAACAGAGCCAATTGGAAGCAGTATCAAGAATGGGGACAACAACCTCCTGTGCCAGAACCAGAAAATCAGCCAAAGAAAAATGGCCGCAAAAAAGGTAATAAGCATTGATGAGATGAAGCAGCAGATTTTTGTATGTTGTCTTTCAAAAACAAAACATCCATAACTTCTTCTTCTTCTTAAACTGATGTGGTATACATTGAATTGTTAAAGTGAAATTAAATGACAATTCTGTCTGATTGACTACGACAAGTATGGGTGATCAAAGTCTCTGTTTTCTCCTCTAAATAAGTTTGGCTAATTAGTGGCCTGACCGATAATCTTGTGTTTTTTGTGTCTCTGCAATTATCTTGGTGAGCACAATGCTATAATAACTGATACATGTAGCAATGACAGGAGTCTCTGAGATGCCTCTTAGCTTTTTCACCAAAGCAGCTTCTGTTTCTCTGAGTTGTATGTCAGGTTTTCTTCATTGTCATGGTATGTTTGACTGTCTTGTTAGACAAACTTTTTTGATGCAGTTTGACTTCACTCAGAACAGTGCTTTCTTAGGAAGCAGAGGACAAATACAGGACGAAAGAAAACAGACACAAAGACAGGTCGAGTGGTATCGTGGTGATCAGAGAGAAAAATGTGTGTGAGGAGGAGGCGGGGTGTTGAGGTGGCAGTGCAGGGAGGTGTGGGTGTTGCTCATTAGTGGCCACACTGCAGCAATTAGGGGGAACTGAAGGAGCATGCCAGTGCTTTGTAGCTAACAGGGAGGGAGTGGACAGGGCGGCGTGGTGACTGGCCTATTGTATCGCAGCTTGTTGGGGAGGGAGGTGGCTATGCGACGCATGCTTTGGTCTGCTTCCAACTACATGTGTGCAAAGGAGAGTGATGTTAAGTGTCTCATAGCAGCCTCCCCTCCATATGTTAGCATCATTACTGAAGTCGGGTTAAACCATTGAACCCTATGAATGTACTTCCAGCTGTATGGTAAAATTATAATAAACAGAATAAAAGCTATTAAGATCTATAAACACACAAGAAGTTATAAATAAATCTCTATTGTCAGCCTATTGTGGCTTATGTTTTGGTGTGAGGTAAGGCCCACAGCTTTACATTCCTACTACAGGAAACATTTATATAATATTTTTCACATTGCCTATCAATCCCATGTACAGAATCAAACCACCAATGAATGCATCCTATTAACAAGTATTGTGTGTGTATCTAAAGACTGACATATATCTTATTCCTCTGTGCCATAGAGCCCCACAAAAACTTTTAAAATGTCCACAGACTTATGTTGACTGGCTTGGCTTTTGGTACCAGAAGTGTATTTCTCAATTCGTTTTCCTCTGCTAATATTACTTCCTCAAAGTAGGTGGGAATCTTACCTGATTGTCATAACGACACCGCGGCACAAACACTGTGTTCTCTTGCTGGATCCTGTCATCGGCAACCAAACAGATGAATGTAAAACAAATTGCTGTCGCTATTTATCGATTTTTAAAATAGTGGGTTTGTTCAGGATGCCTTGTGTTGCAGCGGTCTGCAGTGTTTTAACCACCTTTTAGTATCGGCTCAGCCCACATGGATACTTGGCCTTGATGATACCATACAATAATAATACTATCCACAATTTTTGCCAGTGGAAAACAAAAAAAATGGTTTCCAAATAAGTCGAGTCGAACCGTGTCGTAACATGTGGTGGTAATGGGGCATTACGAAAGCACTAAATATGTATTAACCTGCTGCTGAAAATAGTCCTTATGCATGTTTTCCTCCTGTTTGAGTAATGTTTGCATAACACCACAATGGCCAACAGTTTTAGGAAATTACTAAGCCTTTTAAAAAAATTAACTATACATTTTTATTTATTTTTTAAAGCAAAAGTAATGTTTTTAATAAAACAAAATTACAAACGTGGCATTAATTTAATTCAAGTAAGTGCAGTTCATTATTAAGATAAATAATCCTGGATCGCCAACACTGAAAAATAATTGTTTAAATCGTTTTTTTTTTTCCAGATATGCCCATTAAGGATGTAAACTTCTTGACAGACGCAATTTGTTAGTTTGTTTCTTGAAACAAGACAAAAGATCACTGCTATTTTACTTTTTCTATTTCTGCTCTTAGAACTGGTAGCCAAAAAAGAATTGATGAACTGATGAAGTATATTATGAAAAATTACTAATATATAAACCCATTAGAAGCAGGGGCAAAAATTAGTCAGCACCCCCACTTCAGTAAAAGGTGTGAAACAACCATGTCTTGACAATCACAAGCCAGAGTGTGGATGACCTTGCCGCTGGGATGCACAAGGTCAAACACTAAAAAGAAGAGGTCGACATATCACCCTAGACCCAGAATGAGGAGATTTAATGAAGCTCAGACAAAGGTGCTAATTTGATAGGAGGGAGTAGAGTGTTTGTGTGAGCATGAGCACATTCCCCAATGTACAATAAGGTATCTCTTCTTTCACAGATTCTAAGTGGATTTCTAAAATGTTGCTAATGTTTAATGTATTTCAAACAGCAACATTTTATGTAAAAGTTATTGTTTGTATATAAAAAAAAATCAAATAAGTGTATTTCATTTGAATTTACGGTCACGTTTTTGTTGTTTCCAGACTGATTTAATTGCATGACAGTAAATTGACACTCAGCACAAATGCAACTGCAGCCCAAAGATCTACTCCACTCAAAATGTGTTTTTCTTATGTTTATGTCCCCTAAAATAATAATACTTATAATAGAATGAATAATAAAATGTCTGACCTTGACTATACAGACTTATCTGTGCATTCTGTCAGTAGAGAAGTGTTTTCACACTCCCTGGCCACGGAACATCCTGTCTTATCTTTTCCTATGTTTTATGCCTCTGTTTTAGCATCTTGAGCCAAATACAACAGAAATTGGTTCCTACTATGTACCTGCCTGGTATGGAGTTAGAATTATAATAAAGAATCTTGAATCTTGAAGTCTGAACAGCATGGTGCCGAAAGGCAGTGGACAGTGCTTTGCAGCGCTTACGCCTCCTGTCTGAACCCCACACGAGGCTCTAACATGTATGGCTGAATCTCTCTGATGTTTCCAGCCATCTTGATGTACCCATAGTTGCAGACTAGCTAGAGAGCGTGCAGATAACCATTTATATCAGCAGCTAGTAAGACAGTAACCTCTCCACATTTCCAGCTTGAAAAGTCATGTGAAAAAAAGAAAGAAAAAAATAGTCCTGCCCTGACAAATTTAAGACAAATATTTTGAGTAATGTATTTAAGACCCGCATATACGATTTTTAATAAATTTAAGACATTTTAAGGCCTTGGGTGGCAGTGGCTCAGCCGGATCAAGTCCCCATACTGACCAAAAGAGGAGGGTGGATTGGTGGCTGGGGAGGTGCCATTTCACCCCCTGGGCACTGCCGAGGTGCCCTTGAGCAAGGCACAGAACCGCAGGGCTGCCCTCTCGCTCTTACATCCCTCCATTAATGCATGTGTATAGGACCTGTTTGTGCATATGTGCATATTTGAGGCCTGTGTGTGTGTGTGTTTGTTTAAACAACAAAAGAGTGAAAAGGGAATTTCCCCTTGCGGGACTAATAAAGGCATGCTTTCTTTTTCTTTCTTTCTTTCCTTCTTAGGTTTAGATACATGAATTCAAGACTTTTTTAAGGATGTGCGGACACCTTGATATACCATGGCAAGAGAGCAATCCTTGTCATTATAGCTATAACAACGAATTTAAAACTCAAAAATGACAGTGACTCCAAAACTAAGCAGGAGTTGATTGGCTCGGTCAAGAGTCTGGCCTGGCACAGACACAGCGGTCTTGTGAGAAAGAATGGACAACATTCTTATAAATCAACATTTATATAAACAAGGGTTGTTGCATTCATAACAAAACACAGTTAGTGGTGGTGACATAAGTAAGTTCACAGTGCCAAACTCACCGCCAGAATGGAGAGCAGCTCCTGGATTGGCAGCTCAGCCCTCAGTCTTTCTTTAAACGTGCGGATGGTCTGATGTTTCAAGTAGTAATAGGAGGAGATGCGACCATACGTCAGTGGCTCAATGGTCCGATCATCCTGGAGCATTAATAGAAACAACAATTTGAAAAAACAAAACAAAAACCTGATACCCCACACACACACACACACACACACACACACACACACACACACACACACACACACACACACACACACACACACACACACACACACACACACACACACACACACACACACACACACACACACACACACACACACACACACACACACACACACACACACACACAAACACACACAAACACACAAACACACACACACACACATACACACCTCTTTTATCTCCATGCAGTAAGAGCACTCCAGGTCCCGCAGGCTTCTCTCCACCAGGTTGGACAGGTATTTGTTAATGGACTCGTGGCTGATGTCTTCTAGGCTGTAATAGCTAAGCAAAAAAGGACAGGAGTGTGTTTTCAAAAGCACCAATGCATAGCATATTTGCAGTTGCCAAGCATACTGACGGTTAGCTCGCCAACAGCGTTTGCTCACAAGCTAGCCTTGTGAGTTTTTATTATAACACCAAGCTACCTTCCCCATCTATAATATTCTAAAAGTCTATTGATTCAACTTCACTGTGCCACTTTCTCCGTTTTGAGCCTGTAACCACCTCAACCAGGTTCATGATCATACACACCAAGACCGGGTGTCTTTCAATTCATGTTATGTACGAGTTAGTCAGTAATAAAAAATAAAAAAAAGATTCTAAACAGTGTTATAATGATTTACGCACTCACATGAGAGTGACAGTCTAAACTTTCCGAACTACTAATAGAATGACCAACCGAAACTGGGTTTGTCCACAACTGCAGACTATCTGGATATTGTTAGAAACATGTACAAAAGGATATGAACAAGCATGTTACATGTAAATATCATATCCTAGATATGATATAATAAATGATAAAAACGGCTCAAAACCGAGATTAGAAAGTTGACTGATTGATTGAATAATATGACCGAGATGATGAAAACTCATTATGGCCTAATGGAAAACCCAGATATAAATGGTAAAATGGTGGAGTAAAATGACTTGTTACTACTGTATGGGAATGTCGTTAGAGTCTTAAACACACTGTTGTTTTTTGAAGACAAGTCACAGCTGAAAGAAAAATGTCCAGCCCTTGCCAGCAAATTATTCCCAGGTTAGACTGTTATTACCTGAAATAAGACAACCAGTGGCCCGCCAAAATGGGTTCCATGCTCAGCACTGCTACGTAAGAGCTACCACATGAGGCTCTGCAGAAATGTAATCATTTGGTTGCAATAAAAATGGGAGAAACAGATGCCAAAAAAGTCCTAAAGGTGTATTTGGAAAGGTGAAAAAAGATGTGTAAATCTCTAATGTAAGTGATGTAAAATATGTCTTGGTCAAGTAGAAGAGTTGTTTACAGAACATTACTGGTAGTTGTGTGCTATTTGAGAGCCATCTGGTTGTTCTCTAGTGTCAGTTAATGAAGATAATAAGTAGGTCTTTGTAAATTGCTGTGTGCGTTGCCAAACAGTATTGTTACGCGACCTTTGTTTGTTTCAGAAAGTTGCAAGCTTGATGAAATACAAATCTGTTATTAGAAACATATGCAAGTCTTTAAACGGCATCTGTTATCACCAATAATTCTGACTTGTGTGTGGCTTGGGGAAACGAAGGCTGCTGGCATCACTAAAATTTGTGATTATAGGTGATACATTAAAATATTTTCAACAGTTAAGGGGAAGAAATAAATGAAAATGAAATAATTACGATTTGAATATTTTGATCTAATGAAAGTCATTCATTAGATCTTCATTTCTCACACACAGTTTGAATAATATGACCAAAATGAATATGAAAGATAGCTATAGCTATGATTTCGGGGTCCACCTTGATATCCAGACTTAGAGTATAGTTATGTATAACGCAAAGACACGGAATATAAGATACAAGATCAACACATTGCATGCAACCTCCAAAATATGATCAATGTGAAACAGCTGTTCCACAACGAGCTCCATTCAAATCCCTGAGCCCTTCACGCAGTATCTCTAAAGGTGAGCCCAGCCACCTTATGGAGGAAACTCATTTCAACTACTTGTATCCACAATCTAATCAGGATTGGTCCTATATAAACTATATATAATAAATTGAGAGCCTTACTTTCAGACTTGCCACAACAGCCTGGCACTATGCCTGTGTAACTGCTGATGTTGCACCTATCTACCTGTTAATCTTGCACTGCAACCTACCCGCTCTTGTCTCACTGACTCCAAGTTATTTAAATCATAAGCCATATTCCTTCCGCAAGTCTACTACTTACACTGGATTCGCAAACTCCCATGAACCCTCCAGCACCCTTGCAAGAGAAGGATCTCACATGACACTGGATAGATCTGCATCGCTCCTCTTGAATCTGATGCTCTCAAATTGACCATGTTTCTTGTACATTGATGACAAGAGTTTGATTTTCTGTCCAAACTCAGATTGAACAATGTCTTGGCATTAAAATAGTAATGTATCCAAAACAATGTAACCTTGATGCTAGCTCCTCATCTGGGAAAAATATAATTGGTCTTCATTTTGCCCCGTTTTTAGGTTTGTTTTAAAGGTCCCTCTTGATTCGTAGTTTTAGAATGGAAGAATATGTATATGTATGTATATATACATACATATATATATACTGTGTGTATATATATATATATATATATATACATATATATATATTCTTCTATTCCATTAGAAAAAAAAAGTTTGAATGTATCCAGTTTTACAGGTTTTCACCTTTGTTTATTTCTTTCAATGTTTTCACCCTTTTCAGCTCATCCCAGGTTAGGACCAGAGATAGAGCCTTAGCTTTAAACCCCTAGACCAAAGTAGTCCTTAGCAACATCTACCTGCTATCATGCACATGCTATGACAGCATTTTGCAATTTGATCGAAAGGATATGTTGCTTCCATGTAATGTTTTGTTGGGTAAGAAAAGAAAAAAACAGAAAGAAAGAAAATGGTAATAAAATGGGTTATTACCTTGAGAGCCAGTGCCATGAACACAGACTAAAAATGCTGAGATAAAATATAAAACTGTACCCAGGTGGAGCTTTAAGTTGTAGAATAGAGTAAAACAAAGCAATAATAAGTCAGTTAACAGGTGTAGGGGGAATATTAGATTACGGTCATTTTACAGTTGTCTGCATAATGCATGCAAACCTTTAAAAAAAACCGCCCACTTCTCATATTACATCGAAACAAATGATATCTTCATGATCATCCTACAGAGTCATTTATTGTGCAGTTGGGAGCAGGGAGGAGTAATCACAGCCTCACTTGTGGGCTGGAAGCAGCAGTTGAGACTGGTGATGGTCAAATTTAATGCGTGTTTAATGTTAAGTATTTCTTTTATTCCCCATCGCTCCACATGTTAACAGCTCACAGTTTAAACGCCAAATGTGTTTATTACTGAACACATTTCACAGATCTTTACTGGTGGCAGGGCCTGTCTGATTAAGTCATGACCATTAGCATCATCACCATTAGGCTCCTGATGGCACAGGGAGTCAACCCACAGACGTTTACGATACCCATGGGACCCTGTGTCTGTGTTTGTGTGGATTTGCGTGTGTGTTGTGGGAATCAAAGCCTGGAGGCAGTAGTGATATATTAGCTGTTCAGGCATAAAACACAGCTGCGGGGAGATACCGGTATCATGGGACCTGTGCATTTAAATGCAAAATTTAAGACATTGAAGATTATTTGATGTAACAAGAAGCTGAATTTAAGAGTGCTGATATACAGTCGTTGACTAAAGAGCATGCAATAAAGGCAAAATATGTTTGTCATACTGGAACCAAATTTAGATTTGATTTAATGGAAGGCCTGTGGTTCTAACTTACTGTCAACTGTAAGTGCAAGTAAAGAACACTGTCAGTCCAGTGTTTTGTTGTTAATGTTGCTACACCCATGTATATAATTATTTTTTCTTTTCTTCGATGTATGTTACATTTTAATGTCAAATATTAAAGAATCTATAGACAGGTCAAAACCACTAGCTGACGACCAAATTTGAAACATTATATAATCCTCATTAGGTTTCAACTCAAAGATCCGTAATTAGCTGTTGTAAGGTGAGAAGGCAGCTTTTTGAGTGGTGATCGAATTAATGATCCCAACCTGGGAGTACAACCTGAAAGTGAGCAGCATCAGATAAGAAATGTTGATTAAACGTATCTGACACGCTGAAAGAAAACAACAGGTGTAATGTACTTCATGTTACACCTTATTTATTTTACGAGGGGCCTGTTGCAAAACTATTAAGCTAATAATCTTAAAATGATGATTTGACACATTAAAGTACAGATCAAAATAACACGGAGAAAAAGTTTTTGATGTGGAAATCTGCGCGGACAGATTAATACAACAAGGGAACGGAAACAAGCGTAAAAAAAGGTGTGTTTAACAATCTGCCGGCATGGCTTACCAATCTGTTACAAAGAACTTTTAACAGTTACACATTGGTCTTTGCAAATAATAAAGAACAAGAAGAAAGAGAAGAGACTTGGTGAGCCTCCAGTTCGAACAAATCCAGCAATTTTGCCAACTGGGAACCGGATCCCAAATGGAATGGGCCCAAAGTTACATCAAAATAAAAAATTGTCAATAAATAATGACGGAATTCAAGGCTTACTGTGTGCAAGGATGTCTTGTGGGATTTGCTGCAGATTATGGGATAGGGGGATGTTGCAACAAGCCATCCTCTCCAGAGCTTTGTTCGCATTCTCAGCTGTAACTCAAGTATGTTCTTTTGATGCTAAACTTCACTGAGGCCGTTTCTTTTGATTTGTGGAGGGTATCCAGTTTTATGACGTCAGGATGAATCTATGCTTTCTGCTGATGGTGTAGTATGATCACAGGCAGATTGGTGCAGCATAGAGAGTAATGTCATTGTAAAGTATTGGTGTATTTAATAAAAAAGGTTTCCATCCAGGGTCTCAGTAGCTTTATTGAGTATAAAACTATTTCTGAGGCTTTTTGTCATGTTAAACCTATGGTGCGATACAGTACATTTCAGCGAGATACAAAAGTGGGGATGATATTAAATGGTTTTCATCCAACTTTAAAGGATGACCATAAATGTTGTCTGAGGATTTCTGAGAATCCTGGAGGAACACTAAATCCTTGTAATTGTTTTGCTAAAAAAAACTGTCAAACAGTCAATATTGACCTAAAATTCCAGCTTGAATTCAGAACGATGAGTATCAGGTTTCACAGACCTGTATTGGTTCAATCCTACTGCTAGGCCTCTGTCAGGGACTGAATGGTTAATGTGGGATGACAGCCGTGCAAATACCAACAGCCTGGAATGTTCTGGAATGGTCTCTATCTACACAGCAGATGTTTGACCGAAGAACATGGCACTGCTCTGGCCAGGTTGTGAGAGAAGAATGCATGCACGTGTGTTTGCTTTAGTTTTGAATCTGCTGCAGTTAGTAATGACATGCGGTGTTAGCAGGTTTTTTCTAACCTGGGGTTCATCACCAGCCGCCTGAAGAAGTATGTCCATGTGATGTAGTCCATTGCATCCTGTTTGGATGCGATGGTTCCTGCAGCGATCTCAGCGTTCAGATGGTCTGACAGCACACTGAGGAGGCTGGAGATACAACCCACAATCACAGATCACTTACAAATGATTCTGATTTACAAGTAGTCTAATCATTATCAGCCAGTCGAGCTGGATTTTGAACCTCAATAATAATTTTTTGGAAAATGTAGTGCTTTTCCTGTCTTATAATATTGATGATATCTTTCAGAATATTTGAAGATGTCACCTTGGTCTCTGGAAATTATCATTGCATTGTCATGGACACAAGCAGCCACTTTCTCAATAATGGAACCGCTTGTGTGTCCACACAACTGGTATGTATGTATGTATGTATGTATATTTGTGCCTGACTACACTAAATCCACCTGTGAGGGTGTCTGCTGTGTGTGTGTGCCTGTCTTAGTGTGTAGGACACCAATTTAACCCGCCACTCCTCATCCATATGGTGGCATGTGTCACTTAGCTCTACTCTGCGAGTGCTGTTCAGTCTGTTGTGGAAAAAGAAAATATCTTCAAACTCATCCTGCTACTGCATAGTTTGACTGTTACCTGGACTCCACAGGGAAAGGCTCATAGAGAAACTTCTTGTAGAAATCCTTCTTGATGTCATGGACAAGGATAACCGCTTTGCCCTGGTCGTCAAACTGAGGCCGACCTGCTCGCCCCATCATCTGCAGCACATCTACATATAAAGCACTAACATTACAAAAGAGTGCTTTTCCATCCCTGTTCCATTACTCTTTAAATAAGCTGCAATGAAAAGTGATTCTTTGTCGTCCCTTCGCTGTCGATTCCAAGACTTGATTCTGAATGCAAACACTTTATACAATAAGACTCTTTCCCTCAGTCTATTTCCAAATTTCAGACACGTGACAAATAAAACGATGTAAAGTTATTTTAAAGTATTATTAATAATTCATTACTTTGCATAATTATAATGTTGACATACTGTATATTCTTTTATGGTAGATCAAAGCAAACTGTAGCGTATGTGCCAATGAGAAAATACCTAATAGACATGACTGTGTACCTGTAATGGGGTAGTCCACGTAGCGCCTGGATTTTCCATCATAGTATTCAGTTCCCTTGACAACAACGAGGTGAGCAGGGAAGTTCACCCCCCAAGCCAGAGTACTGGTGGCAATCAAAACCTGAGAAAAGAAATTACACTTACTGGAACATACAGTATGTATGCAATAATATAAGTAATGTAAGTGAAAACATAGGACTATTGATTGATTGATTGACATTTTTATTTCGAACATGTAAAAGAAAACAGAAATGATCACACAAAAAAGAAAGCATAATTAGATACATGAATGAGAAAAAATGTCTGATTAGAATAACATGTTCGAAAAGGATTGGGAAGAAGTTTACACTTATCTTATCCCACCCCTTCTCCATAACTCATTTAAATTAAGCTTCCCTAGTCATAATTATTATTAACATTTTCATTTATTATTATTATTTATTATATATATACAAAATTATATATATTTTTAAAATGTATTACTGATATGTTTCTATCAAATATATGCTATAATTTCTTGCACTTTTCTCACAAAATAAATAAATAATGAAAGCATTCGCAAATATATATATAAATATATAATTTAATTCAGAAAGGCAGGTTAAAAGGAAATGTACATTGCGCGTACCCAACACACCCATGATAGTTAAATTATCCTTCCCTTATTCCACATCCTCACAATAGCTATAAACTGACAGCCAGCATAGCACTGATCATTTCAGCAACAGAATGTATCACTCAATCGAAATGCACAAGATGTGCCAGGTCGTTAGTTCACGTGTGGTGCCCAGTGTGAGGTCGTACCTGGATCTTACAGTTGACAAACAGCTCCTCAACAGTCTTTCTGTCTCTCTCGTGCAGGCCTGCGTGATGCATGCCAATCCCAAAGGCCAGCGTTAGCTTCAGGTTGGAATCCCTCACTGTGGCGATGATAGCCTCTATCTATAAACCAACCACAGCACAGACAACGATTGATCAAAGGACAGAGACAAATCCAATTACAAACTGACCAAAAGGACACAGCTGAGAGCTGACCTGGCAAACCACGGCACTGTAAAACTAAACTATGTACGTCGAGCTGGCCCCTCGTTTCACAGTGATAAGAAGTGGCAGAAAGATGCAAAGCTGGATGTAAAGAGACTGAAAAGGTCCTGTCACTTAAAGGAATAACTGTCCATTTTAAGGAATGTATTTGCTTTCTTGCCAAGAGTTAAGAACATCGACGCCACTCTCACTCCCTTTGTTGTGTTTTTATGGGTGTTTACTGTGAAGCAGCAAGTATTGTTTTCTGTTCTAAATGTTGTTGTGATCTGACACCTGTATATAGATATGTGATATAGTCATGAGCAGCCAGGAACAACACCTGCATAGTCACAGTTATTCAGTTGCAGCTGTGGCTCATTTGCACGGCTCTCCTCTCCAGTAGGATTCAGGCATCTTGTCTTTTCTTATACAGCTCTAATGTCTTCCAGCCAACACAAACAGTTTCTGGGTTGAAGGGAAAAAAAGTGTAACATGTGCTTTGCCAGAGTAAACAGAGACAGAGTCAGTGGAGCAGAGCCGCAGGAGTAAACAGAGACGGACACTTCAGTTGGCTTCTGTGCTCGCTATTTATGTTCTTTGTATTTTTGAAAAACACATAATTTAATGATAAAGAATGCACAAAAAAACATTCAAGACTATTTTAAGTAAAAAATAATGTAACAGTAAAATAAAAAAAAATGCACCTGATAATGGATGACTCTATCATGCATAGAAAATCCACAATAAAATCTGCATTTTCAATTAGCATTTGTTGAATAAATTATTCAAACAAATGCATGTTTTAAATATTCCAGTTTATCAATTCAAAATATGAAAGGTTACTTCAGAGGCAATAAGTAAGGGAATGAAGGGGAGAGTGAAAATTCAGCCCAGAAAGAAGTGAGCCGGGGGGCGGGGGTTTCGGGGAGTAGCGGAGGAAGAAAGAGCTGTCAAGTCATAGAGGGGGATTTGAGGCAGTGGGTGACCCCCGGTGAGAGTTAAGCAACTATCGCCAGAAGCCTGTCAGTCAAACAGCAGGGAGATGAGCTGCTACACGGGCCAGCGCAGAGAAACAGCAGGCAGCAGCATATGTCAGCGGAACACACACGGAGGCCGGTGGACGCTGTGCACACACACATATAGAACCTGAGCCTATGTTATAAAACAGTACATATTTGCATTGAGACAGTGTATCTGCAAGGTTCAGAAAAGCAAATTCAGGAGTTTGTAATGGTTCCGAATGTACCATTTTAAAACTTGAATATATCATAGTAGAATGAATAATGCTACTCCATGTAAACTTACAGTAAACAGAGAAGGTGGTGATTGAAATTATTGTCGGGAAGGGATTTTTTCCACAAGGTTTTTGTTATTGCTGTCAAATTATAGCAAAGATTAGGCATAATTTCATCTAGAAGAGCAGCCCTCAACCTGTTTAGAGCTTTTAAACAAATGCCCTTTGTGCCACAAACCAATACAGCAGGTTTACGTAGAATCAAGTGGAACACAATTGAAATCTAAGTGATGCTTTGCCATTTTGTTTTATTTATGGATATGAAAGTATTCATAAGTCTAAAAAACACTGATTACATTCTCGGCGGACGGACGAACGAACAAAGTACTTGATTGCCCATTAGTTTTTACTTCCTTGTCCTGCAGTGTATTAACTCTGCAAAACATGTTTAAACTTTAACAAAACAATGACATACTAACTGGCAAGACTGGTATGGCAATCCCATATGTCATTTTGGTGTGCGTGCATCCTATTTTGCAGACAAATGCCTAAAGAAATCAAAATGAGCACCATTTGTTACCGCCCTGACACATCAGAGGACATTTCAAGTTGAAAATTATAAAGTTGCAAAACAGTTTGCATGGAATACTGCTTGGGTGTGGTGAAAGTGTCCCTCTGGTGCTCCTCCGTTTGGCATTCCTGCTAGTTTTGTAAAAGAAATTTGAGGCACTCAAGAAGGTGATGATTTGAAAAGCATTTAATATCTCATGGATATTTAGCTATGAAAACATGCCTATGTGTTTCAGCCATTGAGGCCTTGTTTCTTATACATGTTGGCAGGTAGTCATGTGATCAGTATGGTCAAGGAAGTAGTCACATGATTAGTGTAAACAGGTTGAAAAGTATAAAGTTATAACTTGCTCAACTAACTCATCTTTGATTCTGAGTCTTGGCAGCTGGTGACTGACAGCGTGTGTATTTAAGGTTAAATGTACCATGACTGGCATCCTGTCACTTCTCCAGTCTAGTGATTGTGTATGTGTGAACAGGAGTTTATAATGTACTTAATTTGTTTTCCCTCAGATAATTTTTTTTTCATTCTGTTGTTATTTTTATGTTGTTTTATTTTTTTCACTGTCGCCTCACAGCAAGAGGGTTCCTGGTTCGAATCCCTTCTGTGTGGAGTTGCAGACACGGGAGCATCTTCTCCCGTGTCTGTGTGGGTTTTCTCCGGGTTCTTCGGCTTCCACCTCCCACAGTCCAAAGACATGCACGTGTTAGGTTAATTGATGACTCTAAATTGCCCGTAGGTGTGAATGGTTGTCTGTCTCCATTTGTCACTATGTGCCCTGGAATAGACTGGCGTCCTGTTCAGGGTGTACCCCGCCTCACGCCCGATGTCAGCTGGGATCGGCTCCAGCCCTCAGCGACCCCGATAGGGACGAGCGGTTGAAGATGAATTAATGAAATATTCAATTATTAATTTAAATTGAAAACTCAAGTTCTTTTTAAACTCTTAGTCTCTTAGTTCAAAGTCTATCTTTTTTGCATCTTTTTATAGCCAGCCTTTGTTTTTGTTTTTTTATAGAAGCAGAGGTGCAGCACTCGGCCTCCTCTCTACTGTTATATCTTTAGGACTCCGGAGTAGTACCACAGCGTGTAGCGTATGTTGGAGTGACACCCTAACGTGCCAATGCACTCACGATATTTGGTGGCCACAGAATAGGTTTTTGTGGTCATTGTTAATGTCGACCTTTGTTTAGACAGGAATAAATATTTAATGTAGACTGCTGTATACTATACACAGGTTTCCTACACCTTTTAAAAGGTCAAATTGAAGCACTTTTCAAGCACTTTCAATGTCCATTTTCAAGTGTCTCCAGCACCCTACAGCAGTGGTAAAATAATATATTTCTACAAATACATACATACTGAAAATTATTATTTCACTTTTTTATTTCAGGCTCTGACTCATTTTGTTTCTACTCTATAGCTATTTGTTTTGAAAGAAATGCAGATACAATTTCAAACATTTTCAAGCACTTTATCCAAAATTCAAGTACTTTGCAAACCTTGAAAACACAACATTAAAAATTCAATCATTTTCAAGGATTTTAAGCAACCCTATATACCGTACGACCAGATGGTTGAAATGGTGCCCAATCACTTTCTGACAGAGATCAGAATAAATCCTGTTCCAAGTTTTAATAATTACACAACTTTACAAAACCATATGATTGCAAAAGACAGCCCCTCCCCATAACGATGTAAGACATGCAAGTTGAGGTAATTACAGTTCATGCTCTATCAGGCCTGGATATCCAAGAGTTGTAATAATATTAGCATACTTTTCATATTTGAACCCAAAGGAGTCATTTGCTCCGGTCTTGAACTGATCCTAAGCACAGACGGACACAGTATGCACACACAATATAATGGAGGATGACACAGGCTTTTCCGGCACAAGTTGGGTTGAATTCCATCTGTAATTACACTTAAACCAGCACTTACATAGAGAAATGGAGCATCAGCACAATTCAGCAAGAGGGGGAGGGAGAGCTAAAGAAAAGGGCATCCATGGAAATGCACATTCGAGGTGAAGGAAATGCATACAGTACGGACGTCAGGCACATCTGCTAATATTTGCATCAAGTATGTCAGTTCTCTACACACATGGAGATAGCAAAGCGCAAAAGAGCAGTGTGAGCATACCTCTCTCTCGTCCTGGTGCAGCCACTGTTTGGGGTTATCCTCTGTGGCCAGATAGGCGATGAGGTCCAGGGCCGTCAGTCTAGTTTGCCGTCGTGATGAGACAAAAATCAGCACCGGCTTGGCCGGGGAGTGGCTGCGTATCGCTGTAAACATATAGAAGTTTCACATGCTGTGTAGTGAATATTTGTTATGTGGTCCAGTAACTCTTATTTTATCTTAGAATTATTTTATGAGCAATGATGCAAGTGTTTCAAACAGCTTTTTCTTATAGGCAGACCACACATGCAGACATTTAGAGGAAAAGACAATAAAAATATATTCTTTATGTCAAAAAGCCCCTAAGCCTTTTAGTTCCTTAAGTCAACAAAATGTGAAGATGGATCACAATAAAGTATAGACTCAAATTCCAAAAACCTAAACAATGTTAGGTTTAACCATGGATTACTCTAGATTCCTGGTTTAAAAAGTTTCCTGCTCCGCTTAATTTACCTGAAATCTACACAGGGATTGCACTTGGTATTATTGTTATCTGCATAAAGATTAAATAGCTCTCAAAAAGTTAAAACCATTTTTTTTACAGCACCGTAAAGTTTCAGCAGTCCTTTACCTATAACCAACTGCATTAAAAACCATCAACAAATCAAATGAGCATGATGTGCAAATGTGCATAAAGCATGTGTAAATCATGTGTACATGTTGATGTGGAGTCGTACCTTGGAAGGTAGGCTTGTTCATGCTAGCCATGCGGGGGCAGTAGTGTTGTCCTGGGAAACCATGGATGTGAACTTCCAGGGGTACAGGACGAACAGAAGGACGGAAGTTAAACAAACCCACCTGTTACACAGAGAAGAGGGGAGGGGGAGGGAAGAGGAAAAAAGAAAAATGAAAAAAGAGAAGAGAAGATTTAATGTGAGCAGGTGGCAACATGAAGCCCCATCTGGCCCTTATACAAACTGTCTGTCATTGTCACTGAGGCACAGAGCAGCGGGCCACTGCTGGACTCTGCTGTGCTGTGTTTAACCTTTGACGTCTGCTGTGTTTATTGTGTGATGAGGTGATACAGTGCAGTGTGTGGACAGAATTGAAGTGTGTTATAGGATGTTGTAAAGAGTATAGTGCATTACTTGGTGTGTATTGTGTTGAGGATTGCTGCATGTCTATAGACATTTTAAAAGCCTGGCTAATGGATTGGGCATCTACAAATCTAGCTGTCAGCCAGTTAGATATATGGATGGCAGACTGCCAATCTGGTTTGCTAACACTGTCTCGCTACAGCCCTTGGCAGCAGAGCAAAAGTCTGCATGTACTGTAGGTTGATGGTAGGCATTTAACAAACAAATTTGTCAAATCTCAACTAAGCACAAATGGTAGACAGTTTTAGGCTAGATTATGGTCACCCCAGAAAACAAGACATTGCTCTGTTTTGTACTTTATCTCCAGTCTGACATGAGTCTTATTCCTATTTCAGATGTAAGGTAAAACCTAAATATTAGTAAGTATGAAGAGCGCTAAACCAACACGAAACACAAACTCAACACAACTGTGGTTCTCACAAAGCAAATCGAATGTGGTGGGTGTTTTCAGCTCATCTGCCACAAGGAGTAGTAAACCCATTGTGACTTGTTAAGGTTTTCAAGACAGGCGACTAATTGGTTGACGGTGCTCTAATAAAGAGCAACATGCAGTCACTTCTCCAGAGCTCTTCTTATGGGTAGCCAGTCCCTAATGGGACTACCAAGATAAATGGACTCAAGTGTTGGGACATTTTGACTTAAGTGTGGTGGTAGAAATATTGTCAGGGTGCTAACCCACATTAGCAATATTCATAGAAAAGGGAAAAAAGTGGTCATTTAAAAAGAGAGTTTTAGAGACCTTTGATTTTCTAAACGTTTTAGAGAAAAATGCTGATGAAAATCCCAAACAAATCTTAATCAAATTTTAACATCACTTTGGGACTGGAAATGCTTGGTTGAACAATATATTAAACACTAAATAAAGACAGCCTTACTCTGTAGATAGTGGCCAATGCAAACATAGAGTGCAATTACTACCATATGCTGTTGGGAATGGACAATAAAAAGAAGAACAATGTTCTGCTTTGATGCATTTTTTCACGTTGGCAAACTCAGACTGCAGCTTACATGAGCCTCCACGGAGGCGTGCAAACTATACGTATTGACCTTCAGTATAAAATAAGTCTTCTTTGTATTATTTTGATGCTCATGCTTCAAGCTGACAGGCCAGCTCTTCCATCTGCATCACTGCAACCATTCCTGATGATTAGAACTTAAGCATGGCATCCAGACACAGACCATTATAGAGATAAACTACAACAAGTCTGGGCCAAAAGTATCTGTTTATCTTAATTGCTATTATTATATACATTCAATCAGATATGAAGAAGCAGGCAACATATGAACCATGAAAAAACAGAGCTAGACAAAGACTGTGGTTTGTGGCTGGCTTCACTGCAGCACTGTTCTTAGTACACAAGCCAATCTCACTGTTCCTCAAACAAGGGAGTTTATATACATGATCCCTCCATTTAACGAAAGCACAGTGAGTCAGAAGGTAAAAAGAATACATTATTATTAAGCCATATTCTGAGAAAAAAAGACTAGTACTGCTGTATGTCTTGGTGTCATGATGGTTATCTGACCTGTGCGATTCCCAGCCAGTCAGCGAGGTCTCGAGCATTTGCCAGGGCTGTGGACAGACCGACTACTCGGACACTCTTAGAAGTGTGAGCCGAGATGAAGTTGGTCCTGGACACAATGACCTCCAACACTGGACCTCTGTCCTCGCCTGGAAACGGACACAATGTTACAGTCCAATCAGAATGTTTACGCAAGAAAAAGTTACTTTTGAGTAGCTTCACACCAGGGTTAGTTAGTTAGTTGTTTTGAATTTTAAATTTGTTTTTATTTTATTTTAGTTTTAACTTCTCAGTTTCATTTGAGTTTTATTTTGCTTTTCAGAATGTGCTAGTTTGAGTTTACTGTTGTTCAAGTTTTTGAGAAAGGTTTAGTTATATTTAGTTTTAAGGGCCAGGTATAACGTCACAGAAGCATGTTACTGCGAATACATAGAAAATAAAGGGTTAGAGAACCGCCTAATGTTTAATCTTCGTCCTACTTAAGTGTCTGCTCCATCCATTGCGGCATAGCTCCATCTTCTGTGGTTCAATGTCATGAGATAGTTGATAGAAATTAATGCTGTCTTCTTTTTTTCAGTTGTGATATATAATAGCTGAAAAATAAGACTGAAATTAATTAACAATAATTGTAATATTGTTTAGTTTTTAAACATATTTTCCTCTGCTTATTTTCGCATTAGTTTCTGTTTTAGCTTATTATAATAACCCTGCTTTACAGTGGTATGGGTTTTCTGCTAGACAGTACCATGGATAATTTTTTTTTGTATATCACGCATTTTGTATATATTTTGTATAAACACTGTTAGCTCAGGCGACGTGGTGATGCAGTGCTTAGCACTGTTGCCTCACAGCAAAAAGGGTTCTGGGTGCTCCTGTGTAGACTGTTCTTCAGGTCCTTCTCTGGCATCCTCTCACAGTCCAAAGACATGCAGCTTAGGTAAATTAGGTTAATATGTGACTCTAAATTGTCTCTCATACTAGAAGTCAGATTAACAATAATGATGATAATTCAATTCCGTATCAGTTTATTCCAACTAACACTGCACTGTTATCTGCAAGCTTTGTTGAACTCAGCCTCCTTTTCCTTTTAGATAGGATTGAGGTTGTAAGCCTTACAAGTGCGGGTTCTGTTGTGGACTCTTACCCAGCAGATGGATCTCATCGATGATGAGAATGGCTACTTTCTGAACGTAGCTTCTGTTCTGCCAGCTTCTGCTCACTCCGTCCCACTTCTCTGGTGTGGTGACAATTAGGTCAGCCTGCGCTATAGCTCTCATGTCTGGAGTCACGTCACCCGTCAGCTCTACCACCCTGCACACAGATAAGGACAAAGACACACTTGAGCCTGCTCATTTGATATTCAGTTATGTACATTGTAATTATATATATTTTTGATATTGTTAACTATCATTTGCAGGTTTGACCAAAATCCACCTAGATCTGGGGAAAAAAACTTTTCCCAATATTTTATTCCTTTCACATAAGACACTGATACAGTTCTTTTCCATGACTTAAACCTTGTGTACGGCAGCAGTCCATGTGAACCAACAACTGAAAACCAATTCCATAAATGCATTCTGCCACTGTGTGATGTCATCCACTTGTGTTGTGCCTCTGTTTTCACATACTTCTTCCCCAGTTTCTCCTCAATCCTGATCTTCCAGTCCTCAATCCGCTCTCTGACCAGGGCTTTCAGAGGGGCAATATACACCACCTGAACACGCAGCAACACATAAAAACATTTATGCAATGGAAAGAAACACTGTCTTGACATGACATGTCCCCCTTAGCTCACATTTTATCTTTATTACCACAACTTCACATGTTCTCTCTACTTTATAGTATATGGTTGTGGATCTTAATGATGATGCAGATTGTGGTTGGTTTGACTAGATGGGAAATTCCCTATACTGTACATTTACAGTTTATTGACATTGTTTTTTTTCTTCTAAAGGGTTGAACAAATTCCAGTTTGCCATGGTTCTCAGTTTTCTTATGCAATCAGCACTTAGCACAAATGTTGACCAGCAAAACGTCTGTACATTCCTTAAACAACAATCCCCTTGCATTGAACTGTAACACAAATGGAGCCAGCTAGTCGAACCTTAGAAGTTGGATACTTGTTGAAGACCCGGAACATGGCTAACTCTGCTGCGATGGTTTTTCCAGAGCCCGTTGGTGCCCCCAGCAGGACGTTAGTGTCGGTGTGATACAGGGTGTGGAAGATCTGAGTCTGGATGGGGTTGAAGTGAGTGAACTTGTACAGGCTCTCGAACTCCGGATTTCCCAGAGCTGTCACTGGCAACGGCTGCAGGTCCAGCAGCTCTGAGAGGGGAAAAGTAATGGGAGACGATTAATCTAGATAATTTTCTTTTTTCTTCTATTTTTGTGGCAGCAAAAATCGGGCTACATCAGAAAAGTATGAATACAGTTGCAGTAAGTATCTTAAGAACATTAACTGAAGGTGACTCTTCCTCTACCCTGAAAAAAATAGTTTAATTCAACATTTATTCACATCAAAATGAGGATTCAAACTAAAGGGGTTTTCTTTCTATTTCAGGAGTAAAAAAGCCAAAGATCAGATGTATCTTCATCTAAAATTTCATTCAACATCCAAAAAACAAAGCTCCCTGTACTGTTTTAAGTGTGTAATGTTTAGATCAACAAATAATATATTAAAGCACTTCACATTACCATTAAAGATAGAAAAGAGTACCTGCAAAGGTCAGTGTTTAAATAACAAACACTGAAACATAGTTTTGTACACCATGTAGAGGGAACATATAAATAAATGTTGTATCCTACATGATTATTAATTTAGCACTGTCATGACATGCAATTAAACTGTGATACTGAAACCCCTTCAGCTTCTTTAAGTTCAATACTAAAAACACTCTTCATCAAAGTGAAAACTAAAGAAAGATCAACCATAAAAATAAACCTAAACCATTTAGATCAGGGTTTCTCTACACCTGATTATTGTTAGTCCAATATTCACCCTCTTGTAGCTCTGCTTTGGTCTCTACCGACTCCTGAGGGAAATATCTGTCTCTTTAACTGCTAAATGCTACACCATGTTCACCAGCTTGTCTCTAAACATGCCTGTCCTCTGTCTGATGCTGAGCAGGTAGTGTACAGTGGGTTTATCATAGCCGTTTCACTGAAAACAGCTGCCTGCTTAGCTAAACAATAATGCTGCGCTCACGTCATATGAGATGGATGGTAGAGATTAGAGAAAGTTGGTAAATTACAGGAAGAATTAAATGTGGGTTTAATTTGGGTCTATTTAATGATATTTGATCTGTTTGGCAGAAATTGAGTTATTGTTTGTTTAGTTTTCAGGCACTTTTGTACTAAAAAGTCAGGTACTGTATAGCTGGGCTTTCAGAAACATCGTAGTGTTAAGGGATGCAACGACACTAGTACTGATATTGGGCAGATACTGACTTGAAACTGGATTGGGTATTGGCGACATGTTTATATAGTACTGTATATGCGTTATATACTGGAGTTTTAATTGATGTTTAAATTGTGACCAATTTGTACTCTGTATGAGCTGATACCCCAAAGCCCAGGTATTGAGGCTAAAAGAGTCGAATCGGTGCAGCCCTAATCTGACTTTCCCAGTTGTAAATGTTAACATGAATCTTTAAGGTAGAAACTAGTATTTACAGTTACTCAAATATGACATGAACGAGACATAGGCCCTGATTCTCTATGTGTTCATAACTAGGAACTACCCCTTTTATACACATAGTTATTTTGAACCAATGCTCATATGAAATAATTGATTGGTGGTGAGTTTTTCTTCCATTTACTCTATCAACATCCACAGACATGGAGAAGAAAGACAGTTCATCACTGTATACTATACAGTCAGATGCTTTAGTCCTCTGAAGATAGTATTTTGATGAACTTCCCAAGGCATCGTATGTTCTGATGTGATCTCATGTTCTTGATGTGTCCCTATTTAAGTCTCACATACATTTTGTGTTTCATATGTATAATGCAAAATGGCAAACTGAGACTTTTATATAAGATACTGTTTCTTTATTTAATGAAAGACTGGAGACGCTGGTCAAACAGGGCACTTCCTTTAGCCTGTGATAGGATTTCCTCTGTGCTGTGGGTTTTTTCCCTGATAGCTGCCTTAATTGTGCCTGCTCTTACTGAGGGGAAATGTGGTTAGAAAAAAAAAGCTGGTTCCTTTCTTACAGCCTGGAGGAGTGAATGAGTGGAGTATGGCGGGATTAGATGCTTTTGTTCTCCAGTCTACATGGGGTTTCGATGTCTCTGCACAGCTTCCAAAAAGCTAAGTCAGTTTGTGGACGTGAGCTGCTGTTTTAAGCTCACTGTAAGTTATAGTTAGTTTTTAGGGAAAGAATCCGCTGGCTTATGCCAGTACTAGATTTTAGTTCCTTTCATTATATAAAAGTATGCTTCATCCATCAGTCCATGGAAAGCTTACTTGATGTCTGTGCTACTTTAGTCCAACAATTTATTATGTGTTTACACTATAGTGAAAAATAGTCTCATGTGACAAAAAAGTGTGTTACACATCCGTTTGTACTGACAGTTCAGATACAACACATAACTATAGCAAGACTGGTGGTTGTTCGTCGGGACAAGTAGACCTACAGTAGGCGCCAAGAGATTGCACTAAAAAAGAAATCGAATTTCCACCACTGATGCCACAAATATGGGCACTGATTTAAGTATTCTAAACTTTATTTGATATTGATATTATTTTTAATTATTATTATTATTGTTATTATTATTATTATTATATATTTAGTGGGTTTTATTTTCCATCTTATTTTCCATTAATTATGACATTATGATTAATGTCATGCAATTTCCTTATTGTAAAGTACTTTGTGCTGCACTTCTTGATATATTATTATTATTATTATTAATATTGTTATGGCGTGCACAAGAGTTTTCAGGTTGTTTTTTTTATAAAGGTCTCTGTCCACACTGAAATGCCAAAATAGCCAAATAATTTTTTTCAACGCACTTGTATAATAATGTTTATTAATTATGTCTATACATATATATATATATATATATATATATATATATATATATGTATATATATATACTGTATATATATATATGTGTTGATAAGTCGACTAATCGCTCTAAATGACAAAATAGGATTTTAAATGCTGGGCTTTAACCTGAAATGGAGTAATTTTACACTGTTATACTGCTACTTTAAGTAAAGTAGTAGTGAAGGGCCTGAGTTCTTCTTCCAGCACTGACTGGTAGTACTAGATGTCGTAGTAGTAAGCAGTACAGTCTGGCTCTTAACAAGGGACTGCCACATCTGGAATCTAACAGCTGGAAACATTCAGCAGTGTCGAAAAGTCCACCAACTGTTGGTGGTACTGTAACAGCCTAACAGACTTAGTATGAGTATTTTACATTCAAGTCAAGTTAAGTCAAATTCCTGTTGTCACATCATAAATGTGTTTGTGTGTACCAGTGTGTGGGGGGTGTCTCTCGGGTAAGATGAGGTTCTGGAAGTTAATGATGCAGATGGCCTCGGATCCGAGCCAGCGGTCAGACACTGCCTTGATGTAGTACTGGGAGGGCAATGGCTCAAAGATGGGGATGGTGAACACTATGTGCTGAGGCTCTCCTGTTACCACCTGGAGGGAGTGCACACGCACGCGCGCACACACACACACACACACACACACACACACACACACACACACACACACACACACACACACACACACACACACACACACACACACACACACACACACACACACACACACACACACACACACACACACACACACACACACACACACACACACACACACACACACACACACACACACAGGTTTAGGACACAAGAACGCACATCAATCATGAAGTAATTGTCCTCATGTCAATCAATCAAGGTCCAAGATTTTCTTTTAAAAATATACCTGTTTCTTCTGAAGAAGAAAGTATTCAGAGTGGTAGATGTGATCATTGATGGGATCCTCCACCCATAACCACCATGGCTCACCCACTCCTCCATGGACCTGAATCAGTGAGGGAAAGGCCATTTAAAATCCGACTGGCAGTTGCAGTGGGACTAAAATAAACACAACACACTAAATAAAATCCACAAAAATCCACATATTAAAACCCAACAAAAATAGTCCTGCTATTATAAATATACCACCATTCCAAGCTCATTATAGAAATGATTACCATAGAGAGGTTTAGATATTTTTTTTGTCTTCTTTTGCCCGATAATGTGCACCACAATGAAAAAACTGAAGTGGTGGCTCCTTGAGGCCCTGTCTTGTAAAGGGGCTCATTGTCAAACTTTTTTGGCTGAGGTTACGCCATGTGATGCATTTCTCATCTTGTTAAGAACAAAATTTGGAGGGAATAACAGTGAATATTTGGAATATGGGGAAATGGAAACGATACAATTTTAAAATAGTAAAAACTCCAAAATATTAGCACCGAGCATTTTATTTCAGTCAATAAAATATCAGCCTTTAAAACCTCTGCCAGTTTGAAGGAGCTGTGCTCAACACTCAGAGCATTAATAAAGCAGCAAACGACTATTTTCTATGTAAAAATAGCGTGGAGCAATGGCATCCTGAGCAGAGAATGAGGTCTGTGTTTTAATCTTTTAATTTAAGTTTTCTCTGTTGTATGTTTGTTTTGATAGCCGGTCCGGCCGTGCGTGCATGAAACTTCTGTATTTTACATACTGCGGAACACAATAAAAAGTGAGGCATTCCCTGCCTACCCTTTTCCCCCCAGTGTTTACAGTACAGTTCCTTCAATATTAATACATTTATTATATTAATTGTAAAGAAGAACAATGAACACTACTTGCATGGTACGACAGTATTTATCACAATGTGTCAGTGTCTTTTGCTTCCTGGGTGCCATCAGGGAGGCGGCTCATGTGTCGGTACATGTGTCCTGGCTCTGCAGCCGGATCAAGGCTAAGCCGGCCAGTCTTCCATTACAACTCTCCCATGATTGGAGCATGCATCGCTAATCGGACATAAACATTCATCTTCATATTCAGCCGCGCTACAATGAGCTTCCTATTCCACTCAGATTCCATGACAAACTCCGGACTAAGCTTCCAATATGATCCCCTGTGGCTTGTCTGCCCACTGAGGTGGGACATGTTGGCGGGGCCCTGGAGGCATTCTAGCTCTCAAGGACAGATGGAGATGCCATGGCTGTAAGAATAACAAGGTATGGGGGGGCAGCTCTTGTTTTTTCTTTCTCAAAATGTGACCATGACTTCACTGGTTGTGACAGTTAGACACTTTGGTGCGTATACAAGGGGATGCTGCATAGGAGACAGGAGGAGGAGGAGGAGGAGGAGACAAAAGTCCTTCCCTTGACCTGCTGACTTGTAATTAGTCAGGATGGTTAAGGGTTATTTCTGACCAAACGTCAACTGAACGATATACTAAAAATGTATTTTGGTATAAATTCCCCACACCCTGTAGGCTTAAAATGTGGCTCTGGGTTGGTAGTTTGTTCCTTCATGGAGTATAGCAGCTGTAGTCAGGGTGGATTTGGGAGTGTAATCCACTCTTCCACTGTTGATGTCTGTATGTTTAGTATGCTCCAAACAATCAATGCTAAATATGCTACTAGCTCTGGAGTGATGAGGAGGCAATAGTGCAACAGTGAAGTAGTATCGAGCTAGGTTGTGTTTCATGAGTGGTTTGAGAAGCCTCAAATTATTTTTTTTACAGTTTTTGATGCGACTCAGGTCTGAACAATTTAGCATATTGATACGCAGAATATATCTGTTTTGAGTTATCAGGTTATGCCGATTAGAAACCTGTTTACCTGCATACATGACCAGGAAATCATCTTTTTACAGGGAATATTCAGCTGGAAAAAAATAACTTCTCACTCATTGTCTACCGTGATTACAACCACCAGGTTTCATGATGTTTATCTGACTACTGCAGAAAGTGGAAAGCCACAAATGGCAACTGCTGTGAATCCACTTATTCATTCATTTAAGACATTATTCCGTATTTTGTGGGGTTCAATGCAAACTTCACTTTGACATCTCCGAACACTAAAACATTAATATATGTACGTATATACCCCCTTTTTAAAAAAAATAACCAACAACAACTATATTTTGTATTCTTGTGTTCCTTTTGCCTTTTGATTCATTTATGGTGCTTACAGCAGGAAAAACTGACATTTAAAAAGTAAAAAAAATAAACAGCACCGACAGAAGCAAGGTACCCATTACCCTGGATAATCCACAGACCTCACCGTCAAAAGCAAAAGCAGACGGGAAATACTTTCGGCCGAGGAACTAATCCCTTCAAACTATACCACTTTGTATATACATATATATATACGTGTGAATGTCATCTGTGGATTTTTTGCCCCTACAAACAAGGACTGTTTGAGCAGAAGCTTTTGCCTGCATGTTTTCAGAGGTCATTAAGTGGGACTCATAGTTTCGGCTCTGTCTCTGTCAGCGTGAAAAGCACAGCAGCACACCAACACATGATCACAACTGCTATAGAGCCTCCAGGGCAACACACAGGTGTCCTTAAACACACCAGCTGTGCTCCACTGTTGGCTTGGACATGCTTCTGTTTCAATAGCTGCACTTTGAACTGAAATAGATCCATGTGCAGCAACTAAATTATCAGTTTATTCAACAATCACTGGATCTGAATGTCATCTAAGTAGGCCGACCACTGTCTTTGAGGAATACAGTGGCAACACTGTAAATCAATACATATCATAAATTATTTTTTATCATCATTTATTTATTATTCTATATTACATGCTATTAATTGGAGGTATGTACACATCTTGCATTTATAAAAACATTTTACTGTGTTATTAGTTATATATTATATTTCAATTCTAAAATCTAGGAAGGCATTTATTTTTATATAGCCCATTATCACAAATCATAAATTTGCCTCCTGGGGCTTTTTCCCTCATACAACTGAGTGCTTAAGGTCATCTAAGTTAATTGAAATTTTCATAAAAAAACTGAAACTCAAAGAGATCATTTGTACGGAAGGGGTTTTTGTTGGTAGTGCCAAACAAAAGCTCCCAAATCTCTAAATTTCCGTGGCTTTTTGTCTGAACTATGAGCTGTGTTGATCTTCAAAATATCAGGGGCAAGGAATCAAGGAATGTGTCTTTAGAAATCTGGTAGTGTAGGCTGACATATGTGTCTGGAAAATGCAACTAAAAAAAAAAGCCAAACATCTTGAAGACTACGACATACTTTCGTTTGAAATCTGATTTGTTTTCAAATACAAAGAGAAGTAGACATCAGCAGTAGGGTCACATGTTACAGCATATGTCATCAATGTTTACCTGATCATTCCAGCGAAAATCAGGCGTGACGACGAGACGAACACGCAGGACGGTGCGTGTGATTGGTTGAATGTTGGCCTCCATTGTGATCGAGGGGATCTGGTGGACACACTGTTTGACTGTTAGCCCGATGTTGACATGGTGTAGCATGTGACCTGGGAACAATACACCTGGCTTTAACATTTGTTTTGTGTCAGAACTATGAGTCAATGTAGTTTATACAGATAACATTAAATTCCTCCCAAAAAAAGTCAGAATTGTTTCATACTCTTTTTTTTTTTTAACAAAAAATAAAAGTTTCAATTCACTGATGTGGCGTATGACGTAACTATTGCATTGTAGTAATGCTGTGGAAATCTAACAGGACAACGGGCAAACACTACGAAAGTACTGAGTTTTACATTAAATGGGAGCTTATCAGAAAACAGCATTATTACAAATATAGGCCTTTTTCAAATAAACACTTTTTCCTGCAGTTGAGGTAAATAAAGGCCTTCACCCCTATTTGAGAATGTATCTCATATTTACACCTTGTGGTTGCTTTATGTCAGCATTTTAGCATAGTTTAGAATGATTTTAACTGAAAAAAAAAACAGAAGCTTGGATTCAGTTGTTTTTACCGATCTCATCCTTCCTCATTTCCTTCAGTTTGTCCACAGTGAGCTTCTTCTCCTCCAAGCGGTTCAGTACAACATGGCTTAGGTTGGGGAACTGGCGGAGAGGGTGGGCAAAGGGCCACAGCCGCTTATCAATCACTTTACAAAGGGTGAGCAGTCGAGAGGTCATGGCCGGCCACCGCTTCCTCAGAGCAATCTCAAACAGAGCCCTGACGATTCGAGCAGCATTCTGTGAGGAGTGACAACAGGAGGAGGGGGAGGGAGCAGAATCAACATCAGTCCCAGAAGTACATGTATTACTGCTACGATTGTAGACAGAAAGAATTTGAATAGTAATCTTTAAAGTTGGAATAAAACAACCGCAACACATTTGTACTGGAGCAGAAGTCACTGGCAGCAGCTGTATGGTGCATCATGCTGTATACTGGTGATTAATCATGTGCGATCTAGAGGTGGTCTGGCTGGGTTCAGACGTTCAGGTTGGCCACAGCTGTGCACTGATGGATTGCCCATGTCAGTTTTGGAGGAGAGGTCAGGTGGCACTGTTGCTTGCTGATAGACTGCTCAAGTCTGGTCAGACTGTGATTGATCTGGTCAGGTGTTAATGTGATCTGATTGTCTGCTGATGTCTGAATGCACTCTTGAGGGGGATTATTGGAATCTGTCTGCGCTCTGTTTGATACCTGGGTGAGACCAAAAGGTCCGACTGGACACAGGAATGGCTGAAGTCTGAGGAGAACAGGTGCACTGAACAGGGATCCTGTTAATCCTTGTTCATACCCTGCTTCTGCTTCATATTAAAATACTGCCTCCTACTGCTACAACCACTGTACAGTACAGTGGTGGAATGTAACTACATTTACTCAAGTACTGTACAATTTTGAGGTACTTGTACTTTACTTGAGTATTTCTATTTCATGCTACTTTATACTTCTACTCTACTACAACTCAGGCAAATATTGAAATTTTTACCCCACTACATTTATCTGACAATTAAGGTTTAAATTAGTAATACAAATTATATAAATCAACTAAAAAAACATGTAATATTATAGACTAGACAGTCTACCCACCATTATATAAAAATATTAAAATTAGCTTAACCTTTACCAGTCCTAACATTAAAATGACAAATCCATTAGTGCATCACTAATTATAATCTAGCAATATCATATTATTTGATTCTGAAATGGGCCAAACTGCCTAATGAGTACTTTTACTTTTGATACTTTAATTATATTTCGATGCTAATACTTTTGTAATTTTACTTAAGTACAATTTTGAATGCAGGGCTTATCCTGCCATAACGCTACCCATGGTGCTTTTGCACTTTCTCTCCTTTTTTTGTCTTACTCGTCTGTAGTCAAGGGCAATAGCTACAGAACCATTATAGTTGCACAATTCCTAAAGCCCTTACTGAAAGTTTGTCCTTTGTGTTTGGAACAGTGTGAGACACTGGATCTGACTTTAAATCCCTATTGGTCCACTATAGTTGCCATCACAAACCTGTTGGTGAAAATAGGAAATCTGTCCAAACTATTGTAAGTATTCATTGATTCATTCATCTTCAACCGCTTGTCCCTGTCGGGGTCGAGGGGGGGCTGGAGCCGATCCTAGCTGACATTGGGCGTGGGGGGGGGGGGGTACAACCTGGACAGGACGCCACTCTATCACAGGGCACATAGAGACGTACGGAGACAGACAACCATTCACACCTACGGGCAATTTTAGAGTCATCAATTAACCTGACACAGCCACTCGTTATGTGGAAAATTGTGGCAAGATGGATAAGCTGAGCACAGAGAAGAACAATGAGGAATGTAGGAAAAAATGTTAGATTCTGGTACAATTGTGAAATATGTGCATGTAAATATATTATTATTGAGGTTTGAAAAAATCATGTCATTTTAAGTAGTGCACATGGGCTCAAATGAAAAAAAATGTATACATGCTGTGTCAGAGTGGACAGGGTGCTTCAGTGAGCCTCAGATTTCTCTTCAAACTATCAGTTGTCTCTTAGTGTTATTAATCAGAGACCACAATTGGAGGTACATTAATTTGGAAATACGTGTTGTAAGTATCAGTTTCACAGTTGTTTGGACACTTATTTCTTATAAAAAAGGAAAAACATTATCATATTCAGCCACCAATCTAAGTCTCATTTACTTAAAATTAGAAATGACTTCCCTCTAACACAAAAGGAAATGCTAGACAGCAAATGCTGGAGTACAGCCTACAGTAGGCTTGGATTTTGAGCAGAAAGGAGGGTTTTATTTGCTGATATATTGGTTTATCTTGTTGTGGGTGTGTGGGTATATTGTTAATTTTTCTCACCTGTGCCACATACGACAGGTCTGAGATGAGTGAGAAACTGTCCACCTCTCCTCGGCTGATGTACGTCTGAAGTAGAACGTTGATCTTGCCGTAGCCATTCTCCACGCCACCTGCAGCCGGCAGCTCGCAGTAGTTACACAGCAACTGTTCCAGCTCCTCCATTTCCTCATCACGAAGCTGCAAACACATATCACCAACAGTTTCATATTAAAATTTAAAAAAAAAAAGAAAAAAAAGTTTTTCTGGATAAGAACATTCTAACTACATACTGTGGGTAGCTCTACAATGTAAACTTGATAAATAATCAAACTTGGTTGGTTTATAATCACAACTTTTACTTTACTATAGATGGAGATACCTATGTTGGTGATATCTCAGTGCTAGACTGAAGCTCTGGCAACACTTGCTGTAGCTTATACATGACGATCTCTCACCTTCAGCTGGTCAAACTCTTCAGCCTTGGACACAATACTGAGGATGTCAGCTTCTGTGCGCTGAGAGTTGAAAAGTTCATTGAAAGTCTTCACAGAAGAAGGGAAAAGGAATATATGGGGTTAATGGAGTTTCAAACAGGACAAGTCATTATGTAAGAATTGAACAATGATAAATCAGACAGGTTTCTTTCATTTGCAATGTTACACTTTTATAAGACATACAATGTATCTTCTTGCTAACGCATTGGGCAAACATTATCCTTTGATTGAAAGGCACAGGACACTCAAAATTGTGAACCATCGGCTCTTACAATGATGGTAATTTCCAGAATTGTTCCCTCGTTTCTTTACTTTAATTGTATCATCTTTATGCCTTGGGTCAGATCCAGGGTCCAATGGGGCAGTATTAAATCACACCAAGAAAAATGGCAACACTGAAACATGAAACAATGTACTATTCTGAGCATCTATTCTGATATGTGATTATTTCTTGTTAAGAGAAGTGAGTCTACCTCTATGGTGTTGTATCTGATGTAGAAGTGGCTGGCAGTCCTGCCCATGTCGGTCGATGCATAGTAGCCGGTGCGCTCCTCAAAACGGATCATCTTGGCCTTATCCAGCTTTCTGCCTGACTCCACCACAAGCTCCTTCCTGTACAGCTCCAAGGAGGGATCCATCTGAAAAAGATTCAAATGCTTAAATATTTAAGATGAAGTATTAGAGAAACCCTGCCCTCTGCCTGTATTTTTTCTTTTATTCTTATTTTGAGGCAGACAGGGACATTTATGGGTAACCCCAAGCCAAAAAGCAGCGCAAGGGATGAGTAGCCCTCTGATTCCCAACTGCCTCTTTGTCATGCCCCTTCCCCTCAGTGTCTCATACTGACACACAGGGTACAAGGCAGTGTGTCTGTTTTATCAACATACACACACAGACACAATGACAGTATGAAGACCTGTATTCACTCATAATCTGACAGTGCAACACTTTCCAGGGGCTACGCTGAGGTGTGTGTGTGTATAGTATGTGGTTAAAATGTATACAAACAAGTTATGTACATTCTCTAATTTTTGCTATGTCTTTTTTAATTGTTTCTTTCTAAGGCTGTACTTGTTTTTGCTTTTAAAATAATTGTTTTAAAATTTTTTTTAAAGAATTTTCTGAATGTTTTATCTATCCATATCCTTTTATATGACCTTTTGAAGTACAGGTTTAGATTGATGTTATATTAAAATGAAATATTAATTATCTAATTATTTTACAACTTGTATTGTTAACTTGATTTTTTTTTATTCTCATCATGGTCAAAATAAAACAGAGGAGACCACTGCTCTGATAGGATCTTATAAAATTGATTACACTCTGGATCACCAACCTGATAAGCCTTGTGGTTGATGCCATATGCCAGTGGGTTCGCTCTCATGCGAACATAGAGGTAAGTATAACTGAGCCACTTCACTGCCTCCTCCACGTTGGTGACAGTCCCCAGTGCAATCTGAATACAGGAAAGAGAGAGACAGCCACTCACACACAGCCAATAACATCAGTGGCCTATATTACCATCTACTGGACACTCTAGGACACTGCAGTCTCAACACAAATGGTCCAGTTTCCTACTCTTTCCAATACTGTCAGATTTCTTAACGCTACAACAGGCCCACAGGGATGAAGAAAGACATGTGAGAAGATACGGTTGATGAGTTTGTTATTATCAAAACACAATAAGTATGAGTTTTGGAGGTGATGAACTGACAAGCCATGTAGACAAGTAAACAAAAATTATCTAGAAAACAATAGAATCAACTTTTATGCTAATGTGTTGCCTTTTTATGATTTCAATGTGAATAATTTCACTTATTCATTGCTGATTTGCATTATTTGCTCTTCAAAATGAAGTCTCTGATGTCTTATATGATCTAGTAAAGGCTTCAGCAGAAATAAGCAAATCCCATGAGACATAAGGTGACTGCTACTTCTTATGGCAATAGCCACTTTCTTATGTTAAAATAGTTTAACTAGTTTTATCAATAGGTTTTTACTGATCTATTTCCCCTTCCTCATGCAGAAAGACTAGACATTTGCACCAACAATACATTCAAACTCTTCCTCTCGAGAAATACCTTTACAAAGTAATGTTGCTATCTTAAAAGAAAACCTTTATATGTTGGAGACTGACCTCAGCGTTGAGGTTGTCGGCCAGGCTGTCCAGGAACTGGCTCTCGATGGGGTTCTGCTGGGTGAGCAGGGTCAAGTAGTGGCTCAGTTTGTCATGGGTGGTGATAATGGTGCCCTCACCATATTTATCAAACTGGGGACGACCTGCACGCCCGAAAATCTGCATGACGTCAAGGATACCCAGATCCACTAGGGTACCACGCTTGGCATCGTAGATTTGAGTACCCTGTTACGGACAAAAAAGACCGAAGTGGCTTCTGAGGACTGGAAACATATGAAATGTATTTCTGTGAATACAGTGCTGTGAAAAAATATATATCTCTTTAAATCTTATTTTCAGGGACCCTTACAAGATATACTAAAACCTCTCTGCATTTAAATGGATACAAATACTTTTTCACAACAACGTATCTCATACCATGACCTGAATCACTATTGGTATTTCACCTACACACATTACCAAGAGAAGAGCTTAATATTTAATACTGAAAATAATAAATAGACAATGGTGAGTGTTAATTCATAGTTATATTTAGAATAATGTGAACTACAAAAAGCTGCCTAAATATCAGAAACTGTACCGAAACATGCTAACACAAACTAATGCTAGTGTAAGTTTTTGTTTTAGCATTTCAGTATTAATATGATTTGTTGGTACATGTTGTAGTGTTACTTTGATTTATTAAAGAGTAAGTCCATTTAAGTTCTATATATTTTTTGTCACCATATACCCCTGTGCAGAACCAGACCAAAAATGAATCGATTCTACAAACAAGTGTTGTGGGTGTATCCAAAGCCTGACATATCTTATTCCTCTGTGCCATAGACACCCATTGTTGTCTAAAAACTACTGTTGCACTGGGTGACATGTTTCTTCATTACCATAAGAACATACACTGTGGTTTATTTTCACCCAATCCCAGACCAACCCTCCTGCTAAAGATATTACTATTTCTTCCAGCTTGAGAAACATTTGGTAAAGACCACAGTGACCTGCTGTTTAAATTAAAATGACTGCTTCTAAAGATTTGTACCTTCAGTAGAAATAAATGGAATTGGGGTAGAGAACCTGTAGAAACTAAAGAGATGCTTTAAAGTCCTGGACTAGTCAATTTAAATGTTTGCTTCAGTGGTGTATATTACTAAGGAAATTTGCCATAAATAAAATTGCCACAAAGTAATCAGAGCCTTTGGGGTCCCTGAAGATCTGAGACCCCAGGGCAGCTGCTTACTTTGCCTGGCTTGTTCAAGGCTTGCTTACTGAAAATACAAGCAAGAAAGCAAAACAGCAAGAGACCAACCAGGAAAGCATCATTTCAAGAAATAAAACTGAATAAAGAAAGTCAAATAGTAGAACCTTGATGATAACTGCATGGGCAGGCAGGTTCACTCCCCAGGCCAGGGTAGCAGTACAGACCAGCACTTTGAGGTAGCCTTTGGAGAACATGCTCTCCATCAGGCTGCGGTCAGAGCGCAACATGCCAGCATGATGGATTCCAAAGCCTTCTGGGAACATTTCCTTCATCTGCTTGTTTCTGGAGCGCTGGATCTGAAAGAGGTAGTAATAGAGGTTGGTTTAAACAAAGAAAAGTCACAGTGAATGTGAGGAAAAAGCAACTAGCACTGAGGTTTTGGGTGTTCAAGATGAAATATTAGCTCAGATCCAGTATCCTGTTGAACTGCACAGAAACAAGAGTACGAGAAAAATTGCCATTATATACATCTCAAAATAACACATGCACTCTAGTTCAAGAACATGATAATGTGGCACAGGAAGTATAGTTCAAATAACACCTCTCTGACACAGTCATCACACACACACACACACACACACACACACACACACACACACACACACACACACACACACACACACACACACACACACACACACACACACACACACACACACACACACACACACACACACACACACACACACACACACACACACACACACACACACACACACACACACACACACACACACACACACACACACACACACACACACACACACACACAGTCAGATTGAGATGTGTGCTGGTGACTGACAGTAAGGCCGTGACCTGGCCAGGCTTGAGGGGAGTCCTCATCACAGGACTTTATCTCTCTCTCTCTGAGCATCTAAATAGAGGTCAGAGCCTAGCACTCCTCTGTGCTGCAAAGAGAAAGCCCATTACTGCTAGCAGCTGTCTACCGCACACGCGGTAGACAGCTGCTAGGAAAGCAGACTTTAACAAACTGTGCAGCAAGTACTAGTTTTCTGAATGAAAATGAGGTAAAATACCACAGAAGTGAAGATTTTCTTCCATAATGTGAAAACAATTAATGAGTTTATTTAATGGGAAAAACATATAGTTTAGTATTAGCCTTTTTAAGACAGTATTTCTACCTGACAAGTTGCTGTTGTTGCTTCAGTGGCAGGTAATATTATCAATACTTTTTAATGAGAGAGACAAAAATGGAAACATACTCAGTTGTTGATATTATGTTGGAATCAATTATAGATAAATAACTACTTTACTTTGTACAAGAAAAATGATACATAACATTTGTTAAACACATCTTCTGGCACCTCTATAAACAGGATGACATCTTTTGTCAGTGCCTTTCAAAACTGTTTTAGCATGGTTAAAATAAGGACAACTTGGTTAAGGCTAGCAAATGGTCAAGTTTGGTCGAAAGAACGACTGGGTAAGTTGTCTGATGGGGCAAAGCTAGAAAAATGCTGATTGGGTCAAGGTGCTGCCTAACTGATATTACAAGCTGTACCTTTCAGGCTGAATTGGTTGAATTTGAATGAATGGATGCCTTTGATTACATATGACTGTATGTATGATTCAGACTGTACAGTATATAATGTACAGGGTAGTGGTTTTTAAACAAACCCAATAGTGAACATGTACAGGATTCGTGTTCTGGACAAAAATAAACCAATGTCCAATGTGATCCATGCATTTGAATGCTTCTGATCCAGTTATTTACAATCAAACCGTTAGATGCGACACGAACCCTCCACAGCGATATTGTCCATACATATACGAATTAAGAATCCACAACGTTAGCCAATCTGATGGATAACATGATGTCTGCATTTGTGACACCCATTTATATGGCCAGCGAACTAACACGTGACAAACTATAGGCTCATTAGCATGCTGTCAATAGCATCAAAGATCATAGCTAACAATTCATGGGTTTTTGAAAACAGGACATGTCTTACTTCACACAACGCAATTTGGTTTTAGGTAGCATTACTCAACTAAGCCTGCCAATTGTTATGTCATAGAATAAATTAAATCAAATCTCAAAAGGGAGTAAATAAAAAGTCCTCTTGTCTAAACATCCATCCATCCCTCATCTTCAACCCCATGGCCCTAATGGGTTCGCAGCGGGCTGGAGCCGATCCCAGCTGACATTGGGTGTGAGGGGGGGTACACCCTGGACGGACGCCAGTCTATTGCAGGGCACATAGAGACAGACAGAGACAGACAACCATTCACACTCACATTCACACCTGCAGGAAATTTAGGGTCTTCAATTAACCTTACACATGCATGTCTTTGGACTGTGGGAGAAAGTCGGAGAACCAGGAGAGAACACACACAGACACAGGGAGAACATGCAAACTTCACACCGTGCCGCCCACTTGTCTAAACATTCATGTTTTAATTTTTTTGAAAATTGTATCAAATGGCTTGAGTGCTATTTCTACAATGTAGAGGTAAAGGTAAATGTGTGTGGATTGGATCAAAGCTTACTTTAAAAATTCACTGATCCTTAGGTGTGCCCTAGGGATATACTCCTGGCCCCTTACTATTTAACCTTCATGTTAAGGACTTTCCTAATATATGCCCTGATATAATTACATACTATATTGGCAACTTTAAATTCATAACTAAACACAGAGTAGCTTTTCTATGCTATTTTTGTATGATGTAATGATTATTCTCTGTAATGAGTCATAACGTTTGGATTTTCCTGCCCAGGGATTGCTGATGAAATTAAATCTAGCTATTTGTTTAGCTCTGGACCAGTCTATGACTGTCCCTTGTTTCTTTTAAATAAACAAACAAATAAATAAACTGACAACTCCCCAAAAGCAAAGCAACAACAGCTTGATCGCCCCCTGGTGACTGGCTGCATTATAGGTCAAAAACAATGCGCGACCATTAATAGTTCACGCATGTAGATTCTTCAGCACCTTCCACACAACTCTAGCATATTCCCTCCTCAACAATTGTTGTGGCAGTGCAGTAATACTGGTACCCTTCCACTTCCAGTTACATGCTTTGTGACAAACCGATAAAAATGCCACAATAGAACAAAAAAACAATACTATTATGCCGTCTTAAGCCATATTTATCCAAAATCCAGGATAAATAGTTGCCCCTAGGGGCCTGGTTGTGCACTTTGCTGTTGAGATCCACATGAGCCAAAGAAGGTAATTGAAATGCTATGGCTGAGGCTTTGCTTTGAGGTGTCAGAGTGCGTTACTGCTATGCTTCCAGCCTCTAATCTAAGGTGAGCTACCTCTGATGTCTAGTGTGCCATGGCTGTATTTGAGATGGCAGTGACCTAAGCTCCCGATCAGGTCCCATTAGGCCCTGCCACTCGCTGCTGCTCCTGCTGCAGAGCTCACTCTGTTCACAGACAGCCAGCTGCCAACTCCACTCACGGTCTGTCATTGCTGTGACTATGTAAAGAACATCAGCCAACACCAGAGCTGAAATAAACTATTCAATAGGTTGTCAAACCTTCTCTAAGGACCACTAAATAGAGGTAGGCATAACTAACTGGTTTTACATTTCTGACGATTTAATTTGAGTACTCTGAATCCCCGATCCTTTGAGTAAGAGTGTACAGGAGACGCGAAAGCATTTTTAGAAACGTAGAAGCATAAGTACTATAAAGCGACAAATTGCAGCTTCAAAGCTCAGATTTCAAAGTGTAAAATCACACCAAGAATGTGGCAAATGATACCTGAGCAGTGCGGTGAAGGGTGGCAGATAGGTGGCTTCTTTCATGGCATCCCTACCCGCACTGCCTGTCATGAGCAGCAAGAATATACACTTACTTTGCTAAATTGAGGCAGGATGGATAATTGTTGATTTCATTTAGAGGCCCTTGATAGCCACAATGTTTGCTGTCAGAGAGGCTGGCTGTTAATGCTGGATAGGCAGAAGAGAGTGGGAGGATGAGTTTCCACTCACATCTACTCTGTTCCACTTTTCTATTAAAATCTTCCTCTATCTATAGACCATTCTGTTTCAGCTCCATGTAAGGTGGATATTTACTAAACCTTTTGCAAAATATTGTCCGTTGTGAGAAATATGTTTCTGCTGATGTAGTAAATGAGTTTAGTCTTAGTTAATCTGGACTGCATTAAATGCCACAAGTGCACATCTCTTACAAGCAATGGAGTACAAAATAATCTGCTCTCTACTCCCGCATATTTCGCATTCTATTTAGCTGTCCATAGGTGGGGGAAAGCTAGTTAAATTCTCGAATGTCGCTAGCACAAGATAAAGACAAGACAGTGTGCTGTATACTAAACAATTTAAGTACAGCCACAAAGTACATTATCTATCAGAAATGAGCTGAAAACTTAATTTCAACTTGTTTGTGACGCACACAAAATGTCTTCAAAACATGTCTAAACAATGATGGAAATGTGTTTTAAAGGAGCCTCGTAAAAGTATATTCGAAGTCTACTTTTAAAGTTGAACAAAGTTGTAATATGTGGAGTGGAAATAGAGGTTATTTTTGTTTGCATGCGTGTGTTGATGTGTTGTTTGTCCTTTTGTGTTAAATAGTAAGTTTATGATACGAGTCCTTTGTTCAAGAACATGGAGGGTGGCGCAGCAAAACAGTTAACGTTTAAGTCACCAGTTTTAATTCTGAGGAAAAAATAAATCAGACTTACTATGAAATGGACTTACAATGCACTGCTGTGAGACTGCAGATTAGCTGTAATACCAGTATAGTCAGACTGGATGGAGATGTACAAGGTTTTCTTCATAATGTCCCACTATTTTACAAAGCTGTGTTTCTATTTAAGGCAGCCATTTTTATGTGTGTGTTCATCACTCCACCGTGCCATTCCTATTTTCCACCAACCTTTGAGTTGCAGCTCATTGTTGTTGATTAGCGTGCTGTGGAGTTGGTTTGGCACGGTGACAGGTTGTCACGGATCTGACATAATGAAAGGACTGGTGGTGGACTAGACTAAAAATAGCACCAATGAAGGCAAACACAGACATTAATGAGCCTACTCTGGTGTTGCTGTGGAGTCCCAGGAGGGTTGGCACCTACAGGCATAAATGGGTCTGCATCAGTGTATCTTGTCAAACAAAATGACATGAAAGCTGCACATCTAAAGACCACAGAGATGGAGAGTTTAAAGAGAAAGAAAAGTGAAGGTGCGTCAGTACATCTGTACTGTCTATCTCTACCTTTACATTACATCATTACTAATTTAAATTCTCCTTCTTATGGAAAAATGCTTCCCTACTCTGACAGAATCATCTGTTTAAGTTACTGCTAAAGGTGTTACCTCACAGCCCTCAATAACCTATGATAGGTCTGTAATTCTGTCCGTGTAATGGACTCATGGGACCACAAGGTGTCTCTTGACCTCCACATTAAACTTCCTTTCTTTTCAGGAACAAGTCACATGTTCTGAGCACTGGATATTTAAAAACGAGGTAGACATGGGGAGGTGAGGGAAGAGAGGAAGGTAGAGGTTGGATTGTCAGAGTTGGATCAAATGAAAGTCAAACGGGCTCTATAATACAATACTCTCCAGGGAGAGCTTTAGGCAGAGGTTCCATGCATAGGTTGGGGTTATATGACGCTTTACATCCTCACACTTTTTTTGCTACTTCTTTGCATTTACATGTAAGAGATTATAAACATTTATAGCCTTAAATCTATTGTTAATCTGATTAATATAGCTTAAACATTTTTAGTAACTCTTTAATATGAAGAAAAGCTGAATTTACAAATTTCTTCTCCAGTCTTTCATCATTTCACCAATAACCAACAATAGAGATATCACGCACGCACGCACGCACGCACGCACGCACGCACGCACGCACGCACGCACGCACGCACGCACGCACGCACGCACGCACGCACACAGTGTAGTTTATTTCTACATACACCGTCCTGCTAACACAGTGTTGGTTGGGGATTTGTTGACAATAACAAAAATAAACAATAACGCCAGCTCTGTCCTTTAAGAGGTTCCATCCACACTCAGCACAAATCAGGAGCCATGTCACCCTGTGCAACACTGGCTAATTGATGAATGCTGGAAAACAATGGAGCTCTATGGCACAAAGGACTACAATATGAATTGTAGGCTTTGGCTGTAAAGACAATACTTGTTAATTGGATCAATACATTGTAATATAAATCTACTGTGGAGACATTAATTGAACAATACTACTCCCCCTATCCCCATGTTTGGTGTAAAAAACAAAATAAGAAAAATGTATTTATAATAAAACAAACACATATCAGTGATGGCCTGGGTTATTTTCTAGAACACAGAGATGAATTGCCAACTATTGTGAAAATATATCATGTGCTTATTTAACTAAAATTACAGTCACTAGTTGCAACTTCTAAGTTGTGGGGAGTTCTTGCTTTACTTTGTCGATAGTAAACTGAGTATCTTTTGGTGGGAAGACAGCACTGAAGATAGCACTGACTGATATCTTCCCCCATCGGAAATCTTATTGACTAAATGGTTGATCGAGAAAAAATATTTTGCAGATTAATCGATAATGAAAATAGTAGTTTTTAAAGGATCTTTGTTTTATAGTCATTTAAATACATGCCTCCTCAAGCTTTCAAGTTGCCAAGCATAAGGCAAACAATTACAACTTAAATGTGCAATTCAACAAGCACCACAAAGACTACTGGTCCCCCCTAGGGAAGCAGTTTAACGTGCCACCAGTTCATTTTCAGTAATCACACAACAATTTCTGTAAATGTTGCCTTTCTTTTTATTACATTGGAATTTGAACAGAATTTCCTGATTACGTTGGTGAACACTAAATCTGGGTGCCATTATGTTTCTTACGAAACAAATTTGCTCATGCTAATTAGTTGGTCTTTTAATGTGCAGGGCCTATTGACATAATGCAAAACACAGGTATAAAATAATGCTTTGGCAGTTCTGTCCCCCGGAGTTATTTAAACTTCAACAAGGCTGCAGGCTGCATGGGACCAAATCTGAGTTTTTGCTGACCAGAAAATGTAGCTGACCTTCAGCACATCTAATCAATCACCAGCAATACTTTAATCAGTATTCTCTGTATGTTCTGATGTTAATTGTATATGACCCAGCCAATATGGGCACTGTCATAGCATCATTTTTATCTGTTTCTCTGTCACACCCATCCCCAGTTTTCTTCGTAATACATAATTCTAATACTTTAATATTATTATATTATTAGTACATAGATGACAACAAAAAAGAAGTCAGGACTGCTGGCCTGTTGTGTAAACTTCCATTTTGGAGAGTGTTTTCTGAATATTTTTATTATTTCACTCAACAGCACTTAATAATCATTGGCTTACAAAAAACTGTATTTAACAAGAATTGATTAGAGTGGGTGCATTAAGATATCTAAGCTTGATTGACAGCCTCTCTAGTCCCCTGAGATTAAGCCAATTAAATAACATTAGGAGAGAGAAAAATATAGTGGAATCACTTCTGACTTTCAAAGCTGGATAAATAAACGCTAAATTATATGACTGACCTTAGAGGTGCTTTATTTCACTGCATATGCATATTGGAGATTAAAAAACACCTATAAATATTAATGTGGGGCAATTTCCAGAGTGCAAATAAGCAGTGCATTATCTCTGTGTGGGCTTAGAGTGGAATCAGCCTGATGCCGCTTCCTTCACCAGAGCAGGTCAGACTGACAAACACTCAAAATCGGACTAATGGAGTGGATAATACTCATTATGTTGGGACACAGGCAGAAGGGCTAGGAGTGAATTAATGTACAGTTAGTGCATATACAACAACATTCATTCATATACTGTAGAGCTGTTAAAAAAATTGCTTTTAAAGTACTGTTTCAAAGACTAACCAGGCCACAACACACCATTTTTAGTCCCCAAACCTAATCTCTTGTCTCCATTTCCAGTTTTAGAAAGCATGAAAAGTGATCTGATTTGTATACATATCCCATTTAAATAGAGGAGAGATTAGAGGCGCATCAATCTTGTCTCAGCCCCAGGGAACGAAAGAAAAGGTTACTAAATTTATCACTCTGCCTTCTGTTGCAGGAGATTTAAATATGGGAGTTGGAGGCTGACTGACCATCCTCTGAGGGAGAATATAGCTCCACCTCTGTGTACTCTCACAGCTCAGAGACCATTAATTACACACACACGCACAATCAGTGTCCTGTTGTCATGCCTGCCCACTCATGCAATATAGCAACAAAACTGTGTTTTATGGAGTGACAGTAATGATGAGCTATGAATCAGGAAAGCCAGTGATCTCGTTTCTGTTGTCATATCTGTTCTCTTTGGCTATGCCAGTTCAGTTCCCAAAACCAGATACTGTGCGACTCTTAAGCCCCTTTTCACAAAGCTTGTTTGTTGTGGGGTATTTGTGCCTTTATTATGCCACGCCATCCGTGTGAAAGGTAAGGAATGGGAGAAAAGACCTATTGTGCCTTTCAGTTGGCAGCAGAGGTAATCATAGAGCCACAACAGCACCGAACCAACATTTGTGCGTCAGGCGACGCGCAGTAGTGATACGCGAGGGTCAAAAAAGAGTAGGGCTGTGCGATATGAGGATATGATTCGTATGACGATAGAAAAACATCTTATCGTTTCATATTTTGCGCTATCGTTTATCTCATGGTGTCATGAATCATGCACTTCACAGGCTGAGGAGTATGTGAAGATAAAGTGAGCAGAAGCCTGAATATGAACGGAGTCACCCATAGACTGTGTTTCTCTCTTCATTAAATTGCAAAAAAACAACTGTAACACAAATATACCGTAAGCTATTGTCAAAGAAAGATACAAACAAAACACATTTATGTTTTATAACAATATATATATATATATATATATATATATATATATATATATATATATATATATTTTTTTTTTTTTTTTATTAACACAAAATGTGCTATATCTTGATAGGTATTGTTATTGGGATATGAAATTATCTATATCGTGATATGAGATTTTGGTTATATCGCCCGGCCCTAGCTGTGAGTAGCCTACGTTATTAATAATTTACGGACACATTGTGTGAAATAATCCAAATTCTCTCCCCATTTTTATTTATCTTTCTTCCTCTCTTAAACACACATGCTCAATTGTGGTTGTGCAGTCCATCTCTGTCCTCTTCTCTACAGATAATTGAGCTACTGTAATATATAAAGTTGGCGGTCTGTGAGTCAGATTGGGTTCTAGCGGTTGATTAATAATGGGGATTGGCTCACACATTCTTGATGCTGACGTCTCTTTTGCTTCTGGATTACCGGCTGCTATGTGAACTCACACACTGGGGTGGCTACATGCTGCCCTTGCTTGGTTCTGTGTGAATAAGCAAAGCCAGCATAGAGGTGTACCTGCATTGCGAGCGCTATGTGGAATAGCTGTGTAAAAGGGGCTTTAGGGTAAGGTAGGCAGGTCCCAAGAACTCTGTCTGAATAAATATATAATTAATAGGTGTAAGCCCATAAGATGTTATTTGCATTGTTTATACATCACACCTAAAAATACCAACCACGTCAAGCATGCTATGTCTCTAACCAGACAATAAATTTAAGCTTATACAAGTGATACAGTTTAGTGTCTCTCTGGCTACATGCCATTCCTTTTTGTGGAGCAGCTTTTACACCAACAGAGGACAGTTAGTTATGTACAAGTGGATGGTTGAACAAAGCTAATGAAAGCTTCAGGTCAGAACTGTCAAGGCGATTTGCTAATGCAGCTACACACATTTGTGTGTCAAAGTTCACTAAAGTAATGCATCTGTTGAGTAAATTGCACAGATTTATTTGATGGGGAAATTCCATTGAAATAAACAGATTACGTGAAAAAATGTCACTGTATAAATAGTGTTGTGACCGAGTCTTTTCTTTTCCAACCTAATGGCTATGTTTTTGTTGCTGTTTTGCCCTGATTTACTTATTTGTTAGTGCAATCTTTTATTTTTGTCTCCATAAATCCCAATTTGGCAGCCGGCATTACACACCATAACTTCTGATAACTTTCTGGGAAATCCAAAATACCTCACAGATACATGGATAGCGCTTACTGGCCCTCATTTATCAATCTGGTGAAAGCGGGCGCAGATCTGAGCGCAGAATTGGTTGTACGACAGGACACACCTGTGATTTATGAAACATTCGTATCTGACCAATCTCAGCGTACAAATGAGCGGGCCTTGATAAATGCGGCGGCTGAATTCGATCGTCATTAACATGTTACGCCCTTAAATATTCCTGGTTCGGAGGCCTCGCCCACTGAGGTCAAACATGGAGAGGAGAAACGCTGGTATGAAATTAAACTTTTCCGACACACAGATCTGCATCCTGACATCCGAGATGGAGCAAAATAAAGATGTGCTTTTTGTCAGTCTTAAGAGCGGAATAAAAGGGGCCCATAAAAACGCTGTATGGAAAAGAATAACGAGGCAGTCAACCCGAAGCAGCGCTCCACTGTGACCCGTGTGCGTGTGTGCGCACAGTTGAACCTGCGCTCCTGCTCTGTAGCAGGGTTTGCCAGGGGGGTTATTAGGTATTCCGTTAGAGGATAACCTTTGTCACCATCTGATACCTTGTTTGATTTAATGCAATTTATCGAGGGTAGCCACTAACCGAGGAGATGACTTTGGCTCTGCAGTGGGCTTTCCTGCAGCCGCGCGCCAGCACATTCATTCATTCATTCATCTTCAACCGCTTGTCCCTGTCGGGGTCGCGGGGGGCTGGAGCCAGGCTGTTTTGAAATATAAAGGAATCGTGTGTGTGTCCATGGCCACCTGGCCACCACGTTTAAAAGTGATAGCTTGGCATCACAAATCACCTGTACATTTATCGAGTGGTAGTTTTTGCGAGTGATGAATGCGTAATCATTCATGGATGGTGCCTTCAGATGCACATGAGTACAATCAATGGCGCCAACCACAATTTTTTATTTTTTCAATTCGTTTTAAGAATCTGTTTTGATCTGTTCTTAATATGTGACTGCTTATGCTTAATGACAGCTGAGGTTTGTTAATTGTTTTCAGCCAGATTTTGCTGTGCTGCACCGCAAATGCACAGGCTCAAATGTGATCTCAGACCAGACGTGATATTTGATCGTAGCTCCCGCTCACGCCCAAATTGATAAATGCCGAAGTTTGCTTGGAAATGGTCATACGCATGTTTTTCTGCTGTACGTTCGTTTGATAAATGAGGGCCACTGTGTTTTCATCATATACAAATGTTGTTCAAGTCCATAATGAAGACTGTCTTGTCAATCACTGACAGTATAAGAAAAGTATTAATATCACTATCTGGTTTCTGGATGAGTATAACGGAACACTTTTGCTAAACTTGGTTAAGAAGCTAAAATATATTATATCTTTTCTGCTTTTAAAGGGATTAAACAGATATTGAAAGTGTTTGTACCTGTTTCTCACACTGGCCGTAGTCTGGACCCTGGTCTGATTGGAAGAAGCATATTTCTCCGTGGTTCTTTGCCATCTCGATCAGCCCCATGGCCGTCCTCACTGTGGCATTACGAGCGTGGACAAACACCATCACCTAAAGAACACACAGATACAAGGTGAGGAGGTTCCCAATATTAACAATGCATATAATTTCATATCGAAGTTCAGCTGGTACTGCAGTTGTGTAATCTGTAGAACTCCAACCTCAAGTAAAGTGGTTTAACATTACTGGCTAAGATGTTAGATAGTTGTAGGCACCCCAAACCCTCCGCAAATGTTACTATTTTCGAGTCATGAACAGCATTCTTTCAAAAGATATTTTCTCATTTAGTGTTTTGACGATGGTACAGTCATGCACATCAAACCATTCAGTATTATGTGTCTGATATGGACCATCAGCATTCATTATTCATCATTTATTGGGGGTTTTCACTCATTTATTGGGGTTTTCCTTAAATTGGTAAGGAAAAACTCCAATAAATGAGTTGACCGCCTTCAAGGATATGTTCACATTTTTAAGTCTATCTTAAAACAGGCTTTGCTTGTTGTAAGCATTTCTCCTTGACATTTAAAGATTCCATCATCCAAAATCCACAGTTCTTCTGTCCAAAAATATATAAAATTGTCATCTGAAGCTGATATGAAGCTTCAGTACTCTGAGTTAGATACATTTAGTTTATTAAATTCTACATAATGTGAGCTTTTTGGCTGGATCACAGCATAGCAGGGCAGGCCCTATAAAGTCTGCCTGGCTTACTGAGTGAATGATGAAGTAACAACATTAGTCTGTCGAGTGTTTGGGTTTCTCCATTTGGTGTCGCTTTCAAAATGAATAGGCAGTAACAGTCTTAAATCACGTCCTCTTTTACACTGATGCGTGAACAGTCCTAAATGACATCCTCATAGGGGTCTCACAGCGAGGTATGGATCAAATATATCCTCAGGAGGCTTTAAAAAAAAAGTTGACTTAACTAGTCACTACTTCTGGGACCACAAAATAAAATTACTGGTTAATATTTAGTATCCAGAAATTCAATTAGACACTAGAGCTGCACAATACATATAGTTTTATGGTAATCACAATCTCAACTTGTACAATATACAGTGTGTAAGTGAAAGACAGTGATACATCGCAAAATTCTTCTGACTTTAAAATGTAACTATCATTCTTCTTTCAATGGTGCCTTTCATGTTCAGTTCAATGTTTAATTTTTACAATAAAATAATGTCAGTTAAATCAGTTTTATTGTAGAAGTATGCTTAAAGCAGCAGAGAGGCAAAAGTGAGTAGACAGTTTTATTTAGAGAATGTCATTATTGTGATATTCAACAATGTTCTCGCAAATCATATATTTTCCTCATATCATGCAGCCCAAGTCAAGTTAGTACATAGACCATACACGGTCCAGCCATATAGTGGTACTTGAAACTATTGAAAATAGAGAAAACAGTTTAACAACAATCTATAAGAACTTGCATATGTGTATATGTGTATGTGTGTGTGTGTGTATATATATATATATATATATATATATATATATATATATATATATATATACAGTATAATTGTTATTCGACCAAACAATTTTGCATGACTGCACAAACATGCGCCAAGCAGCTGCGGGTATGCTCCAAAAGGTCGGTCCAAAGAGACCATTGCAGCAAATGTTATTTATTGAAGGTGTTTTATCAGCACCACTGAGCTGTGTGGAAGCATTGTCGGCAGTAACTGCTGGCTTCTCAGCTTATTAAACTTCTTTCTGGCAGCATGCTTCCCACCAGGAGGGCGGTAGGAAAATCATAAAATATATTTCATCTATCAGATCCTCCCAGATGAAATTAATATATGTCACAGCCACTTCTTGACAATTTAATCATGTGAGAAGAAGAGGCCTCTTCAGGTGAGCTGTGGCCACAGCGGCCTTAACCTAGAAGCCGGAATGGGCCGTTGTATGGTTTCAACTACGGAGATAAAAGTTGGCAGTGGTGCAGTAGAATTAAGTTGTCAAGGGCTACAGCAAGACCCATATTAAGTGTGTCTCTGAGGAAGATAAGGGGTGTGTGTATGTGTGTGTGAGCACTTGCTATAAAATGATTCAGACAGGATAACAACTGTGCTCAATAGGAAGTTCAACTCCTGTAGCAGATGGGAGCTAAGCGGTAAAGTCTGAATTCACAATTCTCGTCCTCCCAATAGGCCTTTTGAGGCTGTAGAGTAGAAGCAGCATGAGTGGAGGGTGGTGGATGGGGGAAGGAAGGGGCCAATAAGGGAGGATATCACCGGGAAGATAAGGACTTCAGAGACTTTAGATAGCAGGTGCTCATTCCAAACGGTTTACAAAAAAATATTTACTGCAGGAGGTCCTATTCATGAACAAGTTCAACAATTATTTTTTTTCAAGGGAAACTGTTGTCCTTTAAGTGGTTTTTCTAGTCCAAACATTTCACAGTGGCATTCTTAGTAAAATCATAAAGATGTATGAAAGAAATTCATAAAAGACATTCAAACTCCTTCCTTTAGGCAAGCTCACAGTAGGCAGAATGCCTGGGGAATGCAGGTTTCAATTAGAAGACTCAATCAGGAAGATAAACTCATTTTGAGGGAAAGGGGAATTGTTCAGTGGGTATGATGCCACAGACACACAAAACCCATTTGAGCCCAATATCAGGGTAACAGAGGGGGCACAGGTCCACACACACGTTTAGGTAAGGTGTACATTATATAGTTTATAAAATGATTTAAATTATGGCAGCCTGATGCAGAACTTAACTTCATTCAGTGACATTGTGCTCATATTGGTTGTGCTTTAAAGTTTGGAAGGGAGGGGGGGGGTTGTCTTTCCAAAAACAAAAGAGCAAAGTGTGTCCAGCCAATTAACCTAATAACCTAGCAAAGGTAAGGCAGGGCTCCCTCTCTTTTTAAGAAATAATTTTCCAGGACATTTCGAGGAAATTCTCTACAGGATAGTGTTTGCTCACAAATGGCCATATAATATACCAGCAGGCCTAGTATTGACATATTTAACCCTAGTTCTATTCCACCTTTCTCAATGATGCAGGGTTTATGATGAAGTGTCTCATGTTTATAACAGTTGACAGCTAAACCACCACTGCTAACTGTAAAATGTAATAAAGTAGTAGACCACATCTTAATGAACACCGTAAGGTGTGCGTTTTGTCAATAATTTATTTTCAAAATGACAAAACAGGTGTTTTAGAACAATTAGCTTGAAATGTTAAAAGACAGTTGAAGATCGAGTTCTCTGCCAAGTAACAGTTGAGTATTAGCATTAGTAATAGCTTACGTTAGATACGTGCAGTAAGGCTTGTCGCAATTATTACAATACTGCTTGATGGCAATTACTTTAGCTGACTGTGATTATTTGCATAAGTGTTAGATCCCACAATATTCCAGTTGAATATTATCTGTTATTATTTATATCTTGATATTTAGTCTACGGTCATATTTTCTGTAATGCAAAATAAAGAAACATACCCTTATAGGCAGACTGCCGACACTTATTGACACTTGGGCAGTGCGCAGAGTGCAACTGCACGGTTTTCTGACCATGTTGTGGTCTTTTGGAATATGCAAAGATTAATGGCAGCCTTTTCTGACAAAATATATATTATTTTGTTTTCACCAAGTTTATTTCCGGATGAGGGAAAGTGCTAGAAATAAACACTTTTGCTTTAATCTACAAGAGGAGTCAGCATGTAGCTGTGTGGATAGAGCATACAAAACTCCTTGACCAAAGTTTTACACTTTGTACCAAGTTTTGGATCCTACAGGAGCGTTTCCATCAGCTGGGCTAAGGAAAATAAAAGACCACAAGGTTCCAGTGTCAGGGAAAGACATGAGAAAAAAAGGCTAGGTTGTCTGCATCTTACCTCTGGGTATGTTATACATATACATACATGTATATATACATATACATTGGGTATGTTATTTTGTTTCAGTTATATGAGATCATATTTCTTACTTTGCAAAGCAAGATGATGACAGAGAACTACCAACAATTGCTCTCCTTATTTACAGTGGAGAGTCTTAAATTCACTATGTTTAAACCCAGTTTAAAATTAGAGTGTAATATTCACAACATCATTACATCACCTATTTGTGGCATTAAGTCCTTATGAACTAAAGGGAATAAAAAACACCTCAAGTAAATGTAAAACGATAAAACATTTTCATTGTATACGTTTTTGTAGAACTTTGCGGCTTCCATCCAGCTTTTCTCAAATAAACCTAAGTGCAAAAGAGTGAGAGATGAAACATTGTTTGAATGCACGTGCAGCATAACTATTACGATTAATTCACACCCCTTGTAATGCACTGTTTCGATGAGCAACCATTGAAATTAACAACATAGGCCTTGATACAAAACCAGACATAACAGCCCCGCTCTGTCGCATAATATATACCCATCACGCATACATGGAAACACTTGATGTGTTGATTAATGTTGTTGATATATGTTATTGTTCTTCTTGTTATTTTATAGGGAATATATGCTGTCTTGTAATTGTGTTTTTATACTACAGTTCATATTTTCTCAACAGAGATTTTGCTGTTCCTGCCCAGGGACTACAGATATGAATTACCTTATGGCTGGTACAGATAAGAAGCGGTGCTCTGTTCTTGTCAAATAAATAAATAAAAAATTAAAAGACCTTAATCACAATTATTTGTATGACAATTTATTGTCAACTAAAATTCCACAACTGTGATAGCCTACAGTCATAATTTCTGTTCTCAATCACTAAAAACACAAACCTTTTTTGAAACATTTAAAGGTAGTGAATACTCTAAATTTACTCCACTTCACACATCATTCTTTGTGTAGGGTTCAAACCTGCAGATGAGCTCTTACCTGATGACCGGCTTTAACCTGCTCCAAAACTTTGTTGTAACAAACCTCCTCCATATCATGAAGCTGCTGGATCTGAACAGGACACAGAATCACAATAACAATTTAACTTAAAGGAGTTGTACCCAACATCGAGCACAAAAAATAGTCACTCCCCCTCTGTGTGTGCTGTAATCACAGCTTCTCTAGTCTGCATTATGAATTACTTTGCTATTGCCATGCTGATATAGTGTATGTATTGATGGGAAAAAATCAAAGTCTTATCAGATGTCATCTTCAATTGTTGCACATATACTGTATGCATGCATCACCATGAGGAACTAAATAAACTACTAAACTACTTGTGTCTGTAAAGGTTACAGTCCTATAAGGTTATGCATTCACATCATCTTCGTCTGTTTACCTTGTTAGTGGATTTGATGCCAACAAAGGTCTGTCCAAGGGGCACGGGTCTGAAGCGACTGTCAAAGAAAAAGAGGCCAATATAGGGGTTGACATGTAGGAAGGCCGCCACATCCAAATAGTTGGGCAGGGTGGCCGATAGTCCAAGGATCCGGATCATACTCTGGGTGGATTCCACCTAGCCATCAGACAACAACACAGTGTCACAGTTACACTAAACGTTTTCCCATGCATTCATACAGAAGGAGTTGCAGGTCAATATACCAAAAGGCAATGTGAGCAGTTGTCAAAGAACAGTATTGAGTACAGATTATCTCAGAGGATTTAAGTGACACTTGAAATCCTGAATTGACATTGTTCATTATACACAACCATTAGGACACAAAATCATGTGATGGCTAACCTGATTTTACGCATATGTACCAGGAAATGTGCCAATTGACTATCTGCAATTGAAGAGACAGTCCAATTGCTGATGACCATCCTGACTACAAGACTATATTTTCAATTATAAGCCTATTTTATCTTCTACTCAAAGGCTCGGTAGGCAGGAAACCTAGAAAAAAGGTGATTGTTGAGTCCACAGTCTCATCTCCTCAGCTCTGACACAGGCATCTGATGCACGCGCTTCATACACGCACCAGACAGTCCCTGCCTGGTGCAATCGCCAGCTTGCCAAAGAATAGAAGGGAATTTACTGTCACTCTTGGCCATCTTGTAGGTATGTAAAGACGTTTGAGGTGGAATAGTATGATTCGGGACTCTAACGTAGCAACATAAACCTGAGCTTGTATTAGCAGCAGCCGTATGCCTTATCTGATCTTCTCTCACATTATTTTCATTTACATTATCCCCAAGGTTATGACATTATAGAAGTTTTTGCCTAATACTGCTAAGAATAAGCTGTCTACTGAACCTTTAATTGTATTAGAATATTAATCAGAACTCCACTGCTGTTGTTTAAAAAACATGTCTTTTATACTTTAAAGTAAAATATAAAATAAAATAGCTTTAGCTCTGCTGCCTCCTGCACCCGTATGTTGGCAACTTTATGCAGATGACGGAGGGTTTCCCAAACGCCAGCCATCATTCAGCTCCGTTTGCTGCAAGTCATGTGGGACAGCGATAACTAGGACGCGGTCATCAAAGCTGTATTCCCTGCAGACCACCAGCCCCTCACAATCTACCGAACAGAAATGTGTGCTGCACTGAACAGGATCAATGCATGTAAGCTGGATTGATCCTGCTGAACCTGATGGTATCCCCAGTTGCATGCTCAGGGCCTGTGCTGGACTCAGCTGAATGGGGTCCTGATTGACTCATGACATCTTTAACATCTTCAACCTGTCATTGACCCAAGCATCTGTCCGCTTGTGTTTCAAATCCACATCCTAAAACTCCACTGCAGTGAACCTTAATGATTTCCACCCTGTTGCACTCACCTCCACCATCATTAAGTCCATTTAGAGGCTGATCCTGGCCAATCTCAAAACCTTCCTACCACCCACATTGGACAACCCTTCAGTTCCCCTCTAGCAAGAACAGGAGCAGAGTGGACGTCATATCCAAAATGCTACACTCCACCGTCTCCCACCTGGACAACAAAAACACCTATGTAAGAATGTTCATCGACTTCAGTTCAATATTTATCCACTGTCCCCTCCTAAGTGATCTCCAACACAGTGACTTGGGGCATCAACACCTCCATCTGTAACTGGATTCTAGACTTACTAACCAACAGACCCAAGTATGTTAGGTTAAATAACCACGCCTCCTCAACCCTTACCCTGAACACTTGCATCCCACAGGGTTGAGTGCTGAGTCTTCTGTTCTACTCCCTTTTCACTTAAACTGCACACTACATGGTTCCAGTGTTATTGACAATTTGTAGACGACAAAACATCAACCTAAAGGATGAGTCGGTCTACAGGAAGGAGGTCTAGCACCTGGCAGCCTTGTGTGCCATCATCAACCTAGTCCTCGACGCTAAGTAGACCAAAGAGTTATTTTCTCGCTCTGTTGGTCCTGGGGAGCTTCAGCATTTGATTTTTATATTTAATTGATATCTTCAGAGCTAAACTCTAACTCCCCTCTGCTTTAATCACTCTTTCGTCCTCTCACACCACTTCTATCCTCACCTTCTTTCACTCACTCACCCCCAAGAAGGACCTCAAACTGTTCTACTTACAAAAACATGTCCGTAATCAGCTGTGTTAGGTGAGCTGGCATTAATATTCAAAGTTTGTCTCAAATTCGCATCACTGTCGGTATGAATAGATAGTGACGAAAGAGATGGTGGTGGACTTTAGGAGGAACAAGCCCCCGCCCTCTCCAGTCTGCATTGGTGGGACCGACATAAACATTGTGGACTCCTACAAGTACCTGGGTGTGGTGCTGGACAACAAACTGGAGTGGACCAGAAACGCACAGGCAGTCTACAAGAAGGGCCTGAGCTGGCTTTACTTCCTGAGGAGGCTCAGGTCCTTCAATGTCTGCAACCGAATGCTTCAGATGTTTTATCAGTCTGTTGTCGCGAGCACCATCTTCTTCGCTGTGGTGTCCTGGGGTGCGGGCATCAAAGCAAAAGACGCGAACAAACTGAATAAACTCATAAAGAAGGCAGGGTCTGTTGTTGGCTCTAAGCTTGTCACCCTGGAGGAGGTTGTAGAGCACAGGATGCTGGCAAAACTGCTGGTGATCATGGACAATGTCTCCCATCCCCTCCATAAAACCCTGGACAAGCTTCAGAGCAGCTTCAGCAGCAGACTCATTCAACCCCTCTGCCTTAAGGAACGGCACAGGAAATCATTCCTACCTGCTGCCATCAGACTGTACAACACTGCACAGCAACGCTGAACGACACTCAGGAATAAACTCTCACTACTCAAAGTGACCTATCACTGACATGCACCTTATCTCACTTGCACATTAAAATCCACATTGCACATTTTAATATAGTGTTTTATCTGCAATACTGTACTTCTATTTTATTTTATTTTATTTTATTCTATTTTATTGTTGTTCATATTTTGTATTTTATATTTTATCTCATTTTTAGTACTTCTGATTGCTCTGTACCGCTGCTACGATGACCTAATTTCCCCTCTGGGATAAATAAAGTTATCTATCTATCTATCATCTATCTAGTAGATAGTAGATTACTCGCAAGCAAGTATTTCGCATTTCGGCTCAGCACACTGTAGAAAGTGGATTGTCTGCGTTGGGGTGTATGTCTTTGACTCAAGACAAAATAAATGATCTTGCTCATATACTGAATGTCTTTATTTTGTCTTTGAAACCTGGGGAAAATGATTCAATATGTGATGTATCAAAATGGGTGAGAGAAGAGAAAACTAGAGGTGTGTGTGTGTGTGTGTGTGTGTGTGTGTGTGTGTGTGTGTGTGTGTGTTTGTGTGTTGGGCGGGGGCGGGGGTGGGGGGAGTGCCCTATCTTTGAGCCTCCTGCTGAATCTGACAGGGAAGATTGGTAAGGCCTTTAATGTGATGCAGTACCTGTCAAACCATCCCATCAAGATAAGACCTGCCCAATCCCTGCCAGCGGACTGGGCCTGCAATACATATTTGCACCACCACTGCTGAACCTCCATATTGCAGATGTACATCATGTTCACCTACAGAGAGTCAAACAGTCTGCAGGTTTTTTTCTTTTACATTGCCTTTTACTTTATGCAACTATGAGTTTAACTGCTTCTCTGTACAAGAGAAGACAATTCCATGATTCAGTTCAGTTTGTGGCATTATAAAATGTTATAGCAACATAAGGTAATTGCGATTAACAACTGAATTTACAATTACCCCAAGGAGAATGGGTAATGAGCTGAATACAACTAAATTGATAGGTCACAATATTTAATTAGACACTGGTGATCTGTCAAGTCCTCTGTGGCTTTGCAGTGTGATCCATGTAGTTCACAAAGCAACAGAGGACATCAAACAAAAGAAAAGGAGTACCACAAATTGTCAGGGGATTTGCATGCACACTGAAATTCTGGACCTTTGAACCCATTATCACAGGTTAGATACCAACACCAATACACTCACAATTGATCACCACTTTATACTTCTATTTCACAGACGGCAGTAAATGTTTTACATTTCACTCCAGTGAATTTATCTGAAAGATATAATTACTGCTTATTTAGCAGATTAAGGATTCTAAAACATTTAATAGAGTAATATAATAAAATATTAACCATTGTTGTACAGTACATAAAATATAAATGACATTGTAAAAATTAGCTCCAAAACCATGTTGTAGGCATTGAAAATAATATATGTCAAAATAACAGCACCTGGGCGATAAAATTATTTTTTCAGTTTATTGAGTCCCTGAGTCCCCGTATTAAAAATGAACTCTGCACTGCACAGATCAAACACCCATGTGCCTGCTCTCATCCTGAAGCTCTGTGCCATGATCTATGTTCTGAACCTCTGTGCCACCTCCAAAACAGCTGCAGAAACTCTGTGCTATAGACACCGCCCTTCAGCAAGGAGGTTTTGGAGATCCATGTTAATGCCAGTGTGCAAAACAGGGCCAGTCGTAGAGTCATTTGGGAATAGAATGCATTTTTTTAAGAGAAACCTTTTATTTTGATTTTTCTAGGACATATCAGCCAGCCCTACTGCTAACTATAAAAAGGCATGCCTTATATAAGGTTAGGAACAGCACAAATGCTCCTTAAACACCAAACCACGAAGAAGAAGCCCCAACAGAGCAACATTAAAGGCCTTTGTATTTTAAAGGTTAGAGAGACTTAATCTTGAATGCAACGCATAATTGGTAGCAGTACACCCGGCCAAGAAAATGTAGTTCAAACCAGTAAGTAAAACATCAAAGTGATAACTGGCTCGGTTCTAAAACATTTGCATGAAAAGGGGGACAAATATCATTTAGTTTACAGGGATTTCCATATTAATGTGTCTAAAGACGTGAACTTAAGCACCTAACGCATCAGAAGCAGTCGCCGTAATTCCTTCAGCACAATCAATTATAGCAGTCTGTCAGGTGTGGCAATAATGGGACAGAAAGAGATGAAGGAAATGGGGGGAGGGCTGCCAGGCGAGCTGCTGGCACCCAACATCTTCAGTTGGAGGGTGGACTATGGGCGGTTTGCAAATTCTCACACAAATACAAACTGAAACATGCTGCTTCTGTGCCAGTCAAATTTATATATCATTAGTGGCAGAAAGAGTACATGGTGTAATCTCCTCTGAAACAGATAGAGCATTAAGTTCAGGTTAAAATAATCTGTGTTACTTATCTATTCCTACAATAAAAGCTTGTTATTCTTAAAGGAGACATTTATTGCTTCATTTTCCACATACTGTACCTTTACAGGTTCAAAATGCTGGCAGTGCTCATTAGAGAATAGGACTAATGATATTCTATATTTATCTGCTTGTCAACCAGCCGAAGAAACAGTGAATGCATCTACTGAGTTCTTTGTGTGCATCCAAAGCCTGTCATATCTTATTCCTCTGTGCCATAGAACTGAACAAAAAATACACTATATATTTGTTACCAGTTTTGGAGATGAATGTCTTGCACAGAACCAAAGGGTTTAGAGCTGAGAACCACACAGTAGCAGAGGGTAGTGAAGTCGGAAAATATTATAAGACCGTCTTTGAAGAACATATATAAAACATTAGAACCATGTCTTCGATAATAAATAGCTATTTACTTTATTTAATGGTGATCATGTGTTTTACGGTAATCCTTATTTTCCTTGTGGTAAATTACATAGTTTTTTCCAGGAGACTTCCTATGAAATTATCATTATCATATCTGCCCCTAAGATTTATCTTATGACCCATTTGAGGGGTCTCAACCCGCAGGTTGGTAACTACTGCATCAATGCCTAAATAGTAAAATGCATTCACTAATCCCATTATTTTTCTTTCGTCTTCTTCATATTACTTTTACCCCTTACAATCGTACTCCCACATCCCCCATTCTTTCTTTTCTTAGTTTCTTTTTCTCTGCGTTCTTTCCATTCCCTCTATTCTATCCTCACACTATTTTCTTGTTGGTCCATGTTAACTTGACACTCAATGTTTTATGCTCCCATTTTTTCTTTCCTGTTCTGCCCTTCCTCAATTTTCTATTTTTCTCTCCTCCCTTCCCTTGAAATCCATTCAGTTCAACTCAATCTCAACAGTTTGTTCTCCCACAGCTAAACTCGCCACATATAATATAAACGGTCGTGATTGGTCCACTGAGGGGCCTGGTCAGCTGGAAACATCTCTGAATGGGACAGGGGTCAGAAAAACAGTACCACAATTCATATATTAATGTTTTATATAAACATTTGACCAATATTCAGCCTTCCTGATGTAAAACACTAAGATATTTAACAGACCTTTGTGAATGAAAAGTCTAAAACTTATAATTTAAAAAAAATACTCATAAAGATATTTTCAAGCAGTGAAGAGGATATGATTATTCAGTGAGGTTAACAACATTTTGCTCTGCAATTTCATCACCCACTGGTGCCAAAGATCAAGGCTACAGTGAAAATAGAAACACAAATCGAACTAAATTGACTCAGGTGAAAGGAGGTGGTGTACTTCCCAGTCCGAACAGACAACATCGACGTACCCGAATGTGGCATAAAGTGAAAATAACAGCAGACCAGTGGAGCTGATGGTCTGAATACTTCGCTTGATGTTGCATGTCTGATAATAGGACTGTTTGACGTTCACAGGAGGTAAATCAGATGCACAATAACTAAGAGTTATCCGTTTTCAATTAACCCACAGATCTGGAGGTTAAACTTGTTCCCCCTCATAGAGCCAGCGACCCATTCCCGAGGGAGCAGTGACTTTCCTTTTCTATCGTCATTGTTTGCTGGCTCACCTTTTTAGTTTCAAGACAACAATAACTTACAGTGTGAAAATCATCCATTTAAAGGGCACTACACCAAGTACATTTAGTAGTCGTTTTAAGTACTACTCTGCCTGTGAAAACTGTTGTACAATGTCTGCTGTGGCTCTGGGGAAGCTTTGTTAAGTATGAAGAAAACTTAATAATGATAATTTTTTCATCTTTTTGAGTTAGTCCCATGCCAGATATTTAAGGACATCTTCATCTGTGCTCTCGCAAGTTCCCCAACTACTCTCTATCCTTCTGAGGTCTCTAAGGCAAGACTGAGGATTTCTTCTAAAAATGTTGGAGCATAAACAGAGACTGGGGCATGTGACTGCATTTATGCACCTATAAAAAGTCTAATACAAGACTTGAGCCCAGCCATAATGTTCCTTTACAGCCACATTTCAGTCAGTCAATTGTGGCTGCAGTGTAAAGGAGCATAGGCTGTAATCATTCCCTCCTAGTTGTACTAACAACCGGGCGGCAGAAGCTCAGTCTGTGGGCACTTGGCTTGGGAACCAGAGGGTCACTCTTTACTGACTTAGTATGGAGTGGGGACTGGTAGCTAGAGACTTCGCCTCCAGGGCACTTAAGAGGTGCCCCGAAGGCACCAAACCCCCAAACTATTCCAGGGGCGCTGTATCCTACTATGGTGAAACGTGAATGTAAATGATAGCTAAACACAGTAAAGACCGTCACCCTGAGCTGAAATGACACTGCACTGCCTTAACCAAACGGTTGACCAAATCGTCGTATATTCGGGTCGAGCCATAGTGTGTGGTGTGGTATCTTGTAGGGACATGCGAAGAGATACATCATTGAACTGCCTTGTGAATGTGCATTGTGTAAAGTTGCCTTGCTTGGTCGACCAATAAAACATCTTTTTTTTCTGCTTTTCTTAGCAACTGTGCTAGGTCTGAAGCATCAGTGTTTATTGACATGCTAATGGTTACAGTAAGTGTTCTACAGCTGTGTTATAAGAGCTGACAGCATGTGCAGTTCACTGGCAAAAAGGCTTCAAATGTGTGCACTGCAGCATAACCTCTAAAGGTGTTAAGGTGTACAAAGCGCCCAGTCAGCCCTTCTTCAGTAACATCAGCTAAACCTGCAGATAAATGGGCTGTGAACCGAGTAAACAGCGGTCACATGTACGGACCGGTTTTCAATTACCTTGTGGTTAACCCTGCCAAGAGGTCTCTTTTGCTGCACAACACAGCACAGCAGCTCATCCCTCTGTTTCATGCTGCCATCCTCCCTCTGGTCTGAGTCCTTTAGCATACAACTGGTATCCAGTTTTCAACATATCTCGTAATGATGGACTTGAGTTGGTCCATCACACTCCAGTCATACTCGAGTTTCTACGAGTTTTATTCTGTTTTTTACACAACTGTAGATGCGCAATCCACACCTGTATAATATGCCAATCAATAATCGAGGGCACATACTGTATTCATATTTATTATATAAATTTCCTCTTCACCCTTATTTATTTATGCTTTAATTATGTTCCCTACAAGGTTTCTACATTTTATTTCCCTGTTCAGGTTCTTTTCATTTTCTACTCTATAGTAAAATTGATGATGGAATATTCAATATAACTGCTAAATCCTTATTCATTGCCTTTACAAAATATGATGATGATGAGATATTATTACTGCTGATGGTTTGCATGTTAGGTGGATGTGTTATGAACTTGGGGAGTTTTGACTGGATTCCTTACTTACTGTTCTTTCCACTACTGTGTTTTGAGTGGTGAAGTAAAACTGCACTATATATATCTGACTCAAAGAGTGTGCAAATTTATGGATTTTGCAAGCACATAATGTGAGTCTTAATCCTACAGAGACATTGCACACATCCCCTGGTGTTCTAAAGCCTTTCATGAACTGGGTAAAGACTGAGTACAGAGAAAATGGACATTTATATACACATTTTAAGGTTCAAAATGTTACATTAGTTGATGCCCGGATGAGTCACCGGCGGCCTGTGCATTCTAAAAATATCACTTTACGTTTCTCATGTCTTCTCCATTTATTAATTTCCTTCCACAGACTGACACATGACAACAGCTCATCAGAAGGGGATATGGGACGCTAAGGCTCATTTTCTCTATTTGCCCATCAAAATAATCACTTTAATATCCAACATCTCCAGGCTGATTCCCACACAGACACCTGTCAGTCATCATCAGGGGAAATCAGCTTCACAGACAGTGCACTGATTATTTTTTCCTGCAGCAGCATGGGGCCAAGGGGGCAGGACTCATGCCATCAATGATATGTCATTTGGAAGAGTGTGCTATTGTTGTTTTACTGGCGAGCTAGGCACTCAAATAAGAAAAAGAAAAATGGCAATATTAACTGACTTATAGGAAGACTATTCTTTTTATTTAAAGGAGCTGTACTCAAAATACTGAAAAAAAGTGGGCTGAGATTGCCTCTCACAGACTGTTCCCCAGTTAGGGAAATACAGATGATACAAATATATTTCACAAATAACAGTTACCAGACAACCAAAATGTTTAACAAAAATAAGGACAGACTTTAAGACCTTGTTATTATTAAACACACAATACTAGGGAGAAACTGCAAAACTCTCTTTTAATCACTAACTATAAAAATACTTACATTTCTCTGGAATGTAACCTTCTTAGATTATAAATTCAGAGAGGCTCTTTCTGTTTCCTGAGGAAATTTATATCACAACTTATCTGTCCCGGATTGATTTTATCAATGCCAACGACAGAAAAATCCATCATCCAATGTTTGATCTCGAAAAAAGAACTTCTATGTTCTACAATCTTTTGCCCTTTTCATTAAACATCAACATATTTCTACCTGCTGGTAATATAAGGATTTTGTTATGTTGATATATTATTGGGACACGCCACACACTTATAAATCTCAAACGTATAATTCCTGGAACAAATACAAAAACATTTAAATGAGCAGGACATACGTAGCTAAACATATCTAACACATCTTGTTTTATTAATAGCTCACTCTCCCCTGCCCCCTTAAACCCACTCTCCCTCAGAAACATACTGTCTCCCTCAACTGTGACTCCCTTGTCTCTTCTTGAGCAATTGTGTCTCATTTTCCAGCCTTCAATTGAGTGTTTAACAGAGAGCTTTTGGGAGATTTTTTGGGATAATGTGGGTAGAGTAAATGCAGTTGGGACTGGGATATGATATGATAAGAAGTACAGTACTGTCTGTGAGCCTCTTCTTTCTGTCTGCTTGAAATGTTTTTGTCACACAATGTATAGTGCCCAGGAGTAATGATACATAATAAATATTTAGAACTGAGTATATAAGTATGTAAAGCTGCACTGGATGTCAAACACTATGCCAGGGGTTTTCAAAGCATGACACTCACATGACAATCCTATTATGAATCATTGTCTGGGGGGGGGGGGGGGGGGGGGGGGTACCCCTGCTCTAAGTTTTGGAACAGTTCCAATAATTTAGGGGCTTGTAAATAGGAAGTATACTGTAAGATACAACGGCCGAACATGCGAACAATTAAAATCACCTTTTTCATCGATAAGAAAGAGGTAAGATGACAATTACGTTGTTTTTTGAAAACTCATATCTGTTCAAACAACCTCATTCATCATGCATAACTGCATTAAAACTCATTGGCACACAGTGAAGCTGGCAGCAGCCACACACACTACCGAAAAAATGCTGCGCCCTACCTACGTACGCTACATGTCATTTCCCCATGTATTTTGGCTGTTAGGGTTTTAAAGTACCTTAATTGCCTCCATAAGCTGTGTGTTACAGGTTGTAGCAACTGTTGACTGTGTTGGTGAGCGGGCTAAATCAGCCATCCAAACTACAATAACTAACCTTAATTTGTGTTAGAACACCAACATGCACCCTTTCTTCTGAAGCAGTATCTCACTCACATCTCTCCCTCCACAACCATTCTTCAGTTCTCCCCCTGAAAGTGCCTCACAGTTTGAATATGTGTTTGAATATTGTAAGGCAGCTTGTGTTAACATTAAACACTGCTGTTTTTTTAGACAGTTGGCTTCTTCAGAAGCAGAGAGGGAGTAGAACTAACCTGTCTGATAGTCCTGGCCACCAGACTCTCCAGTACTGGTCCTCTGTCTTCATGGAGAAGGTGAACTTCATCCAAGATTAGGAGACGCACAATCTGGGAGAGAGCCACATCTCCAACACTCTTCCTGGTGACGACATCCCACTTCTCTGGAGTCGTCACCAACATCTGGAAACAAACACAAAGACATGAGGAACAGGAACCTGGTTTTCTAACACCAGTTCAATATAATTCACTGTGATTTAGATTTGGATTTACAGCGTCCATGTGCATGATATTCCCTTGTTTATCACTATTTTCAAATTCACCAAAAAAAGGCAGTGAATCCCTATCAATTTGTTCTAGATAAACCTTGCAGCGGGGGGGGGGGGGGGGGGGTATAATAACACAAAGACGAAACGTGCTACTAATAACAGTTGTCTTTAACTTGTTTTGTCTAATTCAGACTCTATACTTTAAACAATCCAGGGACTGAAAGTTGGGAGATCTCAGCCTCAGATGTTCAGATTTTGTCCACTTTTTAACTACAGTATCCATATCCTTTTGAAGGTTGGCAAGAAATAGATTTGCAGTAGTACTGTTACTCTTTGTGAGATATTGCCTGAAGTTTATGCACACAGTCCTAAAAAACCTTTTCACCAAAAATATTGAGATAATTTTAATTCACTTAACTGAACCACACACTGTAAAACCCAGAGCAACAAAACCAAAATCCCTCAAGAATGCTGTCAGAGTCATAGCTCATCAAGGCCCAATTGCCCATAACTCCACTCATTACAAATCAGATAGAAGCACTCGTATCATAATAACTGATATACAACATTCCTCATATGTTGTGTGCTACAGTTGGATTCGTTATTTCTGAAGAGATTAACATATGTATTTCCATGTCTGTGATCCAGTAAATCCCCAATAATTTTCATTTTTGATTCTGTGGTGTTGTGTCTAATATGATCAACAGCATACTTTCTACTGTATCTGCTTTCATTTTGGCATCCCTCTTAGAATAACTGTATTCAACAGTATCAACAAATGTCAAGTGTATCAAATGTCAATACCTTCTTTACTCGTTGTTTAGTACCTATAATGCTGTGCAATTGCATTCTCTCTTTAAGAAAAAACCCTACAATGCATAAACAATGGTGTGTGAACAGTTCAGCAACCTGTCTGTGGGTGTGCAAATTCCTATTAAACCTTTTCTGTAAAAGCAGTTCATTAAATCCTCCCTAGTTTGCATTTAAATCAATCTATCCAGCCATTAGAGGCTGGCGTGCTCACAGAAAAGGGGGCGCCTGCTTCTAATTGGAGCTACTGGTTAATCTAAATGGAGGCTCTGGCAAATGGAGCACAGGCCAAAGTGCTTTCGTAATTGGCTCACAAATACACACAAAGAGGTACAGAGAAAGCATGCCATTGTTTGGCTGAATTATGTTATTTTGCCTATTTATCAGTCGATCAAAGCAAGACAAAATCAATCATCTAAATCAACTGATTCTTAGGATTTCATTAAGGGTGTTAATGTTTCTTAAATGTGACAATTTAATCAGCAAATGGATTCATAAACTTGCAAAGAAAAACTGCATAATAGCCTGTAAGATTTGCTCTTTCCATTAATACAGTGTTAAACTAAAGAGCACCAGGCATAGTGTTGACCTGGATATGTTTAAAAAAAGAGGAAGAACAAGAATGTTTTTATGAAAGTATCCTGATGGTGGCTATTAAGTATTTGGAGTTGGTTGGATTTCCTACAGAGCCCAAAACTGTTTACTGTTTAGTAATAGTAAGCAAAAAATACAAAACAAATCAACCTCTAGAGACTTGAAAATTGCTTGAGATGAATACTCTATTACATCCATACCTCTTTTATGGACAAATTTACATTAATGAGGGCTCAGATTACTGCAATATAATGATGATGGAGATCAACTGATTTATTCTGAAATGTTGCTATTCTTTATTGTTCAGAATTTGACGGTATATTTGTCGTGGCGTTATCACTGCTGTACTAGCATGTGTTTTTTTTTTTAAATAACCAAGGCACTTCAACAAAAACCTTTATTTTGTGAAGAAAAGCAGTGAACAAAATCAGATAACACCTTCAGATGCTTCCCAGTTATTGGTGTTAATCTGGCACCTGGTGACAATTTATTTGATTGTTGGACACACCCTATTTATCTGCAGTTCTCCTGGTTACTTTGCAAGATGGCGAGCCACTCTTAAATGACTGAAACCCTGCGACAGCAGGTTGTCCAGATGAAGGCCAAAGGGATGACCCTCTCAGCCACTTTAAGAGGGGTTAAGAACAGGGCAAGGATCTGTCTCGGAACAAAGTCTCGTCGTTTACGACAATTTGGACTGGAAGCCCACTCCTCAGTGACCAAACCTCTCATCAGCAGAAGGAATGAAAAGGCAGGACTTGCTTTTGCTGAGGAGTATGTAGTGTGGACAAAGGAGAACTGGTCCAGAGTGACTTCAGTGATGAGAGTACATTCAATTTATTTGTGTCTCATGGCAAACATTATGTTCGGCCTAGGACTGGGGAAAGACTGGACCCTGAGTGTGTAAAGAAGTCAGTTTAATTTGGAGGAGGAAGTGCCATGGTTTGAGAGATGTTTCCTGCAGCAGGAGTTAGGGATGGGCAATATGGCCTAAAATCCATACTGCGATATACATTGCAGCCTCTTGCGATAATCATACATATCACGATATCTAAGTTATAATAGAACCATTTCAGAACAGCTTATAAAGACCCTAAGCCAAACTGCTAAATTTATTTAGACATACACATCGTAAGGTCATATTTGTATGTAGACATAAAACATTTATTGTGCAAAACTGTAGTCATACAGAAAACTGTAAACATAATGTTGCAGATAAATAAAAAAGGAACAGAGACTGTACCGAAAATACTTTGAGTATTAGGAAAAGAAAATGATTCTGTCCGATGATAGATACTTAATAATAAAAACATATTTCATACATAAACTTTCTTACCTGCTGCCTATTTTAACGCATTTGGTTTTAAACATTTTGTTCCCTTAATGAAATGAAAACTGGTGGTGCCTTGTTAAAGGAACGGATACTGTGAATTAGGTAAATACTTCCAGTATTAGGCATGGCTATCTTAAAAAAAGATTTGCCCAGGACAGACGCTCTCGTCAAATGCTCTTATGGGCCAAGCACGGTACTGCAGCACTCACCTGTTTGTATTGTGTCTTTGTGCACGGAAGCACATTTGCCCGTTTACTCCCATTCATGCGGGGAAGAGGAGATCACCTCAAAAAACATTTTTGAATACCAATCAAAAGGCTCATAATTATATTGAGATCCTCTACTAAAAAATGTATATGGATATAATTTTAGACCCTACCAAAATGGAGTTATGGGTTGGAGAAGGAGAGTGCGTGGCTAAAGCGAGCCGTAGTGAAACACATTCAGCAGCGTAGGTTCTGTCTCCGTAATGGCCCAGTGCGGGGCTACCACAGCCACCATAGACTGTATAAAGACAATCATTATGCAGTCTAAGGCAGCGACACAACTGGACACGAGAATCAGGAAACATGGCCGATCACGGTGTTCTAAAGCAACCAAGCACCGCTCTGGCACCACTCCATGAGCAGCTTTCTTATGAATGAATGAGTGCAATTTCCGGTCCGCCGTCCATTCTTTTAATATGTCCATGGTAAGCACAATAGAGCATATAATTAACATCTCTATCGTAGGCCGTTTATATCATTTATATTTAAATAATTTCCCCCTGGGATTATTAAAGTATTTCTGATTCTGATATTGTGCTTTACTAGCAGGAATTGGGCCTCTTGTACAGCTACATGGCAGGGTGAATGCAAATGTTTATGTGAACCTCCTTCAGCAACATGCAATAGCTTCACTGCAATTGTCTCCCAATCAGCCCGCAATTTTCTTACAAGACAATGCCTTTGTCACACTGCAAAACGGGTTAAGCAGCTCTTTGAAACTAAGAATATTGAAACAATGACAATGGTCAGCCCAGAATCCAGATCTAAACTAAACCCCATAGAGAATCTCTGGAAAATCTTCAGCGACAAAGTAATAGCTAAGAAACCCACCAGTTATTGAACTGTGGAAGAGACAAATGGACCAAGATCAAACCAGAGCAGTGTGAGAAACTAGTGAGAAAAACTTCCTATTCATTTTTTTTTTTTTAACCCTATAGCCCTAAGAAAACCTAAATTCCGGTTCCGGGTCGCTGCTCGTGTGGTCGACCGGTCGGAGCACAGAGCAACTTTTAGCGTTATATAGCATTTATTACGTTTCTCTACTTGTTTTATGTATATATTTGTTACTTTTTAGTTTACGCTTTGCATGCCACACACGCAGAGTGTGTTTTCTAACTTTTCAACTAAGTTATATAGACGAAGCATTGTATAGACTTTTTTTCCCTCGCTCGTCCCCTCGTGACGCTCTCTTTGTTTACCTCCATGTTAACCCCGTGACTGCCGGACAACGTGGAAGTTCTTCTCCTTGTTTTTCTTTTCCTATTTCACCTATTTCACCTGTCACTCTAATTCTCCATTCGGCATGGACATACCCGTGTTTTTCATGGCTATTCTTCAAGTGTGGTTTCTCCTGGAGTTTGTGACGGCGAGCAGAAACAACGATCAGCGGAACACATACTCCAGAGAGACCTTACTGCAGCTCGGACTCCATCCTCTACACGCCTTCGCCGTAGACTTGCTACCTAAGGAATTACTGCGGAGTAACTCAACTCGGTTCTTGCTTTCACTGAAACGTGGTTAAATAAGAGCGACGTTGACAATGCCCTTCACGTTGATGGCTTCGGCCCCCCTCTAAGACTTGATCGAGATAGTGAGCTCACCGGTAAACAACATGGCGGCGGCGTGTCTGTATGTAAACACACGCTGGTGCTCAACGATCGTCGTGAGGGAGAAACTGTGCACCCCGGACATCGAGCTTCTAGCTGTCTCCCTTCGCCCTTTCTACCTACCCAGAGAGTTTCCTCAGCTCTTTGTCATCCTGGTTTACATCCACCCCAGAGCCAACGCAGTCACAGCCACTGGACACATCACAGACTCTTTTAACAAACTGGACCACATTTCACCGGACTCTCCCAAATTCATCTTGGGTGATTTCAACCACTGCTCCCTGGACAAATCATTAAAAGGTTATCAACAGTATATCACATGCCGCACACGCCTGGAGAAGACACTGGACAAGTGCTATGGTTCAGTACCCGACGCATACAGATCTGTCGCCCTTCCTCCTCTGGGCTCTGCTGATCACCATGCCATCCTGCTTGCTCCGGCTTACATCTCTGTCATGAGAAGGGTGAAGAAAGTTGTCAAGAACATCAAGCAGTGGACCAAGGAAAGCATCATCACACTCCAAGGATGCTTTGAATCCACTGACTGGGACGACCTCCTGGCCCCCTCTGATGACATTAATGAACATGTGGACAATGTGTCATCGTACATCTCCTTCTGTGTGGACAACATCATCCCCTCCAAAATGGTCACTATCTACCCCAACAACAAACCCTGGATCACCAAAGGGCTCAAGGAGATCCTCAACAAGAAGAAAAGGGTGTTCTTCACCGGCTCCAAAACGGAGAAAAAGGAAGTCAACAGAGAGGTCAAGCATGCCATAAAAACTGTCAAGCTGGAGTACAAGAACAAAGTGGAGGAGTGCTTCACGCAGGGTAACCTCCGCTCAGCCTGGCATGGACTCAAGAACATGGCTGCTATGAACACTGCTGCCAACAACACAAAAACCATCCAGGTTACAGGCAGTAGCTCTTCATCTCTCCCCAATGACCTTAACTCTTTCTACACAAGGTTCGAGCAGGATAACACCACCCAGCAGGAAGAAGCGATGTCCAAGCTCAAGCCCAGTGACTCAGCAGCTCTCACCTTCAGCGCAGAGGACGTGGTGAAAGCCCTCAGGAAGACAAGGGAGAACAGCTCACCTGTCCCAGACAACATCAGCGGCCGCGTCCTGAAGCACTGTGCTGAGCAACTAGGGGGCGTGTTTCAGACCCTGTTTCAAAGATCCATGGACAGCAGCATAGTCCCCCAGCAGTGGAAACACTCAACAGTTATCCCAATCCCCAAGAAGAGCGCCGTCAAATGTCTGAATGACCTCCGGCTGGTGGCCCTAACCTCTCTTTGTGATGAAGGCCATGGAGAGGATCATAAAACAACACATCATCAGGGAAACCCACTCCCAGATGGACCCACTCCAATTCGCTTATCAAGCTGGCAGGGAGTCGATGATGCAAAAACATTCATAATAGACACTCTTCACAAACACCTGGAGCGCCCCAACACCTCAGCCAGACTCCTGTTTGCAGACTTCTCCTCTGCATTTAACACCATGCAGCCCCACATCCTGGCTGACAAACTCTCAGCCCTCTTTCATCTGGACCAACAGCTAATCCTGTGGATACTGGACTTCCTGACCAACCGTTCACAGAGAGTCCTGGTCAACAGCACCTTCTCCGACCTCCAACACACCTCAACCGGCTCCCCTCAGGGCTGTGTGCTCTCACCTCTGCTCTTCACCCTCTACACCGATGACTGCAGAACCACACAGCCTTACTGTCTTTAGGGGTTTGTGGAGTGGTGTGACAGCTCCTGCCTGGAGCTGAATGTCAACAAAACCAAAGACATGGTGGTGACCTTCTCCAACAAGCAGAGGGAACTGGCTGCATCAGCAAACACTGTGATCCACGGGAAGCCTGTTGAAGCAATTGAGGAGTACAGGTACCTGGGCACCATCTTCGACAGCCTGCTGAAATTCTCCTCCAACACAGAGGAGATTCTCAGGAAATGTCAGCAGCGGAAATACCTCCTTAGGAAGCTCAATTCCTTTGGAGTCAGCAAGAACATCCTCCTGACCTTTTACTACTCCTTCATCGAGAGCATCATCACGTTCTCCATCACATGCTGGTTCTACTCCACCAGCCTCCAGAACAGAAACCGCCTGCAGAGCATAGCCACGGTCTGCTCTAAGATCATTGGACTTCCTGTTAGAACTCTGTCGACTATCTATGAGCAGCAGTCACTCAGGTTAGCTGGTCGGATCATGCAGGACCCCTCTCACCCCACCATCCCCCTCCCTTGACACCCTCACCTGGACACTTCACCCCCCCCCCCCCCTGGACACCATCAACCCCCCTCTCCTCCCCTAACATTCCTCCCTGGACACCAACCCCCCACACTCCAGACACCCTCCCTGGACACCTCACCCCCCTCTCCACCCCGGACACCCGGTCTTATATTGTATCCATCATAGCACTATGGTCACTTTATTTTTCAGTATTCATCTGGTTACACAGAGCTAGCATATATTTAGACTGCTGTTTTCCTGTCATGCACCACTAACACTCTATTATTTCTGCAGTATCTGCATAAAGCTTATATATAAAAAGTTATAAATTATATTTATACTCTATTACTGCACTATAGTTCTGTTACGTCTGCTCATTACATATATGTATCATGTCTGATCACATATGAATCCGATCACTGTCCACTTATATCTTTTCTGCACTACAATGTTTTTGTATAGTTGCACTGTCGTTATTTGCTGCTCTGTGTGCCCTGAATTGCCCCCCGGGGCCAAATAAAGTTTTTTGAATTGAATTTGAATTAAATCTCCCCTTCTAACACAATGGTTACTGCTCTCTAAAGCTCACTGTTTTTCCCCACAAAATAAAGGTTTCTGTTGAAGTGCCTTGGTTATTTAAGAAAACATGCTAGTACAGCAGTGGCATTCTATCAAATTCTTAACAATAAAAAATAACAGTATTTCAGAATAAATCAAGAATTAATCATTTGTTCTCTAATTTTGATCTCCAGTGTATGTGACACCAGGAAAGCTAAACAAGTACAATAGCGCTATCCCAGACATGTGCATTAGGTGTGGACAGGAAAAAAGGATCCTTTTTTCATTGTGTTTGGGAATGTGACAAACTGAAAGCGTGGGAAATAGAATAAGCTTGTATTATGTCTTATATTGTTGCCTTAAATCTTTGTTTGCTGCTTGCAAAAAGAGTTCTCTCACTCTCTTGGAATGAGATTTTTAAACTAAAGTGCATTAATTGGATTAAAGAGGTGTCCATAACTCTACCTCTGGACATACCTCTAAACATTCACTTGCCAGTTTGAACCTACGGTTTTTGCATTTAATACACTTTCTCACTCATAATTCATCTTCAATGTCATTTTGTCAAAAAAAAAAGAATTGGGAAAATTGTATTGTGAACCTAGTATCATCAGTCAAATTTTGACTTCAGTAAATTGTTTCATCCCTCTTCCCTGCATGCAAGCTACTCTTTTACTGTCTGTAACTATGTAAGAGTATGTGATACAATGATAGTATATCGTGTATATTTAATTAATTTCAATTAAATATAAAACTGTCCTTGGAGCTATGATTCTCCAGGCCGACATGAGTACAGTACACACAAAGAGCAATTGCTATAAAATGTTATAAAAACTGAGAAAGTCTGAGGTACCTCTGTACAGATGCACTTTTTTAATGTGTGGATTGAATACGGGTCATCTTCCAGTTTCAGTTTCAATAAAAGTTTTGCTACTTTTGCCAGGGCCGAAGACACACAAGGTGTCGCCAGACGTCAATCATTATACACACACCTTGCCTCTCTGGTATTAATCTAAATCAACATTCTCATACCAAACTCACTCTTGACAACATTTGTGAGAACCCTATTTATTGCTTTTAATCACTGCGTAGATGAGTTTGCCCATTATACTTTTCCTTCCACACTAAACATTCACTTTTCAAAAACATTTGTGGTCCTTTTGTACAATATTTAGAGAATTTTGACCTAAGTAATGTGATGAATGTGGCAGATAAATGACATGCTCAACATGCCTACAAGCCTCCAGCTCATGCAAGGCAAGAGAGAGCATGCCACTTTGAGTCCGTACAGTATATGTGAAAAGGGGGAGTAGAGGCCCTCTTGGCACTGTGAACCTAACCTAAATAAGGTAAAATTGTGAGTCTGATAAGGTCTGGCTGTGTTGACAAATCTGGTCCAATAAAGTCCATAGAAAATTAGCTTGAGGTCCCTTGTGTTCTTGACAAATTACTACATGTCCTTAAAGTTTGTGAGTCTGCAACTACAACTTTGGACATTTGGATTCAGTGTGACCAATGGCCAATATTAAAGAGTATTCACTAGTCGATTAATTTGTTTTCAAAAGCAATCTATGTTTATGTCTATTTGTTTTTTCCACTTTTCACTGATTTACTACTAATAATAACAACAATAATAATAATAAAAGTAATACACACATGCAGAAACTCGACTTTTACATGTGAATTATGTGTGTGTTTGTATTTGCACATTATAACTGATGTATTAGCTGATATTTATTGACTTGTTTTAAGAACAAAAAGAGACTTCTTATACATTTTTGTCTCCTTGAACCTAACATAGGCCTTTTGTGGGAACTGCCATTGGATGATTTACTGTCAGTCTTCACAATATGTTGGTGACATTTCCTGCAGCATTTACATTAAAGCTTTAAGCAATATGATTATTGATGATGAATTGGTAAGGTGTGGCATTTATCAAGGCAGATAACTTACATAAGTCAATTGAATAAGAGTACATATTACTTCACAATGATTGGGTTTTCACATTCATGCATTTATCACTTTCTACGCAACACTATTTTTATACAGTTATGGTGTTACATTTAATGTTGTTTCCACAATACTCGCTAGATTTAGCTGCTATCAGTCACATGCACATATATAGTTACCTAGTGTAGCCTAATGCTACAAATGGTGAAAGACAGCCAGGGTCATGGAAAATATCATTTAAATGAGGTTCTTGGATGCAATTTTGATTTGACTTTAGACAGAAGCGACATGGCTGCCGTGGCACGCCTGCAGCAGAGCATGCCCGTTATATCTTGTTTAACCTGCTACACAGGCCAAATAGAAATCCTATCGAGCAGTGCAACGCCGAGCGAGTGTCCACCGTCTATGTTGTTCTCTTTATACGCTAGACTATGCGGCCCTCCGACAGGTAAACTAACACATAGAACTGTGTAAAAAACTAGTATTATCTCTTTAAAAACGATTAAGAGAAATACCTCATTACATCATAGGGCAATGTGAAACAGCACAGCTACCTTATGGGTGTTTTTACACATTAAAATAAATCATTGGAGTGTATCCACGACCCTGCAGTTAAAGTGATCCAGTTAATCAATTCATTTCCAGTTACCATAACCCTGTATAACGAATGTGTTATGTCTTGAGAATACTATGCACACAGTGGAACTGGAAGAAAGCACACTCGAAAAAATGCAGCCGCGCCCGCCAGTGCGATGCGGTGCATCTGTTCCCCTTGTATTTCAGCTGTTATAACGTTGAACAATGTCATGTAATACCATAAGTGATGTCCTATGAATTATTTGCATAATTACTTTTTGGGAGCACAAATCAAGTAAACCAACAACATCATTTTTTAATCTGATAGCACTGATGGGCTCCATTTGAGTTTGAGTGAGTGTTTGCATTAAAAATTAAAAAAAAGTAAGAGTGAACACTTCTATAAATTGCAAAATTTCAGTTTACATTATGTTTCCCTAACACTTTTTTACTGTATGTTAATTTGATGAGTGTTGTGGGACTGATCAGCATTTGGCTCAGTGGTAGGGTCAGCATGGAAGTATGCAGCAATGTGCAAGACATTACAGGCCATTACAGACTGCGCTAACTTTCAGCACCTAATTTCTAATTGCTCAAGTTGCTGTGTGTCTGTCTCACATGTGGTCAACTGATTTTGCCTCAATGGCCTCAATTTTCCCTGTTACTTCTCTTTCTTTCAAAACCAACATTATGAGGACACAATTTACCAAAACATATCTGTAGCATTACAAATTATCTGCATGTGGCTTGACTTTACCAAGAAAAATGACACACACGCTTCTCTGTTCTCAGTTTACAAGAAACCATCAGGCTGTGAGGCAGCTCCTTGTTGGATGTCATTAACTGATATTTCCTCTCTGGACAGAGAAGGAAGAGGGCCTGGAAGTCCCAGGATGCCACCCACCCTCCAAACCCTGGCATCAACATGGCACTATCCCTCCAAACCCTTTCTGTTTCCATGGTAACAATTGCAGCCATGAAGAGAGGAGAATGTGGGAGGAAGAGGTAGGTGGGATGGTGATGGAGTAGGGACGTTAGTGAAAGACATTTACTAGATTGCGATATGTGAACAACTAACAGCTTGTCAAGGCAAATCTGTAATGAAAACCTTCTCAATGCAGCATTTTCATGTAGAACTCTGCGTGTGCGTGCATGTGCGCGTGCGCGTGCGTGTGTGTGTGTAGGTGGGCGGGTGTCCTTATATTCAGACATCCAGAGAATACAATTGAGAAAACATGCAATTACAAAAATAACTGCTCTTTTCTTCTGTTCGGTCGATGATGTTGCGCATAAAGAGGAGTGGGAAAAATTAAACAATACATTTTTAATACAGAAAAATTAAGTCACGGTAGACTCACATGGTTCACTGCCCACATTTTTGATTTTGTTTGAGTGATTTTATAGGGGTCTGGAGTTATGCTTGTTTGCTCATTTAGAAAAAACTGATCCAATTGGAGCTTTGTGCTGTAGGTGGGATTAAGAATTGGATGTTACCTTTCTGTGCCAAAACGAGAAAAAAAAAATCACAGAGAAATTGCCTCAAAAAGGGGGACAAGCGTGGCCTCGATCGCCAAAGCTTCAGGTTGTTGAAAATCAACTTATAGAAATAAATAACTACTTAACCATATTTCTTCTTCAATCATTGTAACAAATGTTACCTGCTCCAAAAATCCATACACAGTTTAAGGACCTCCAGGGAAAAGGTCTGTAGTATCTAGGCAGGGAAGAGTGTCATGGATAACTCCATTCAAATTAATACTTTTAACTTTATCACAATTGAAACACCTTTAATCCAATACCTAAAGTGGCCACTGGGTTAATGGAGCTTGCTCTCAGCACTACATAACATTGAAGGAATCATGATTATCATATAGACTCAATTTGCTGCCAAAAAGGCTACAGAAGCTCTACCAACTTCCTGGCCAACAGCAACTGTCAAATTGCCCACAAACTGGTAATATTTACCTCCTGAAATGACAGCCAAAGTAATTCACACATATTTTCATGACAGAATAGGTAAACTACAGTAACTACTTTATATTTAGTCTATTTCTTTTTATCATGTTGTTGCCAGTTTGAATCTACAGTTTTGCATTTTAATATTTCCACAATTCCAAATATTTCCAAATTTCATTTTGCTTTGGTGCGTTATACAATGGCATACAGTTTGACAAAATAAAATGAACATAGCCTTAATAAAAAGCCTTAATCGATAGATTACTCAATAGAAAATAGTCCTTACTGGCAGCCCTAAAGAAAAAAAAAGAAAAAATCCGTCTTCAATGTCATTTCGTCAAAACAAAATTGTGGGAAAATCGTATTGTAAACTCAGTATCATCAATCGAATTGTGACTTCAGTAAATCGTTTTATCCCTCTTCCCTATGTAAGGCAGCATGCTGCAAGCTACTCTTTTACTGTCTGTAACTATGTAACAGAGTATGTGATACAATGATAGTATATTGTGTATATTGTGTACATGCTGACTACAGAGCAGCCAGGGCACAAGTTTTTCATTCGTATAGAAATGCACTAGTGGCATTTTAATTAATTTCAATTAAATATAAAACTGTCCTTGGAGCTATGATTCTCCAGGCCGACATGAGTACAGTACACACAAAGAGCAATTGCTATAAAATGTTATAAAAAATGAGGTCTGAGGTACCAATGTACAGATGCACTTTTTTTATTAGTGGATTGAATATGGGGCATGTTCCAGTGTCAGTTTCAATAAAAGTTTTGCTACAACATTCTCATACCAAACTGACTCTTGACAACATTTGTGAGAACCCTATATGTTGCTTTTAATCACTGTGTAGATGTGATTGCCCATTATATTTTCCTTCCACACTTAAGTGTTGTATAATGACCCTGATGAAGGCTGCAGGACAAAAGCTTTTCAGTCTCACAATAGATAAGCTCTTAATGCTATGATTTGTGATGCTTCAAGACTGCCTTCCCTTTTTCATACACTTTGCAAGTGGTTGAAGTCCTGCCAGAACCACCATTTGACATTAAAAAGGGCGCGATGAAGAACGTAGTGAGGACTTTGAGGAGAAACAGAAGATAACCAAGGTTACAATGTGTGGCATCACTCTAGCCTGTTAAATTTGGACAGCTCTTTTTATTCAACCACTTTGTGTAAATGTAATGACACTAACACAGTCAAACGGGGGATGAGAGAAAGAGAATGTGAAGAAGGGTAAGTGCAAGAAAGAGTGTTCTTGCTGCAGAGCTGAGGTGAATCTGACTGATCATTCTCTTTGTGAAATCTTTTCACATGACCCTGAATTTTAACACACCTTCAGATTAGCTGGAATTGGCCTAATTTCATAGAAATAAACCCCACCTCCTGCCACCAACACCCACTACACACCAAATACCAACCTTTCATTTTCTCTATTCATAAATCCCACGAGGCTTATAAACTTTAACTCTAAGCTGTGCAATCTCTCAAATCCAACTCTTTTGGATTTATCATATATGCATGTTGCCCAACCTTCTCAGTTTGATAGCTCAGACTTTCAGGCTGGATCTACCAATATCTGCTGAGCTGGAGGAGCCAGGTTCTTTCCATAAATATGTGCTTAACCCATAGCTTCCATCCCCCTTTATTTGGCTTCATTGTAATTAATCCACCCTCTCCCTACGATAGTGAAGGCACATATTTCCTCTGAGGTATCGGTGGTTGAATTCACACGGTCTGTTAGTGAAACTTCATCTGCTGCTCGGTACTGAAAGTGGTAACAGATAGGATTCCACCACCCTAGCATTCCAAAGTGATTATGTTGGTGCCACTGATGCAAAGACAGCCAGATAGCGATCACTTTCTGTTTTCCTCAGAGCTAAGTTACCAACAGCACAGGAAAAACTGGATTTGCTTACAAACAAACAAACACAGAGACGGTGATAACATCTTTTCTGTCCGTTCATTTTTATATGAACAGATAGATCTAGTTTGTCAGGCTGGCTATCCAGTCACTGGATTGATCACTTACTTCTTCATATCATTAGAAAAATGGCTACTGCTTTGGTTGCTTAGAGTTTGGTTGTTCAGTCGTCCGTTATTCACGCTACCTTACCTATTTTTTTGAGTTGTATCAGTTTTGTTGACTTATTTCTTAGCCTAATCTTTATCTATTATCTTATCTGGTAAGGAGTGATGCGGTGTAACTTTAATGTTGTATGTCAATATGTCAAGGGCCTTTATTGTGAAAGGTAAAAATGAAGTAGTGAAGTTGTAATGCACTGCTGTTGACAATGTGGAAGGCAAAATGTTTGCTGTGTGTGTTTAGACTACGGAGTACCTACCTCTGTGTTATTATTTCACATTACATTGCAATTACATTGTGCAATCGACATTTACTTCATAAAGATAAGTTAAAACAGAACAGTTGTTTGTTGACACATTAATGAACCTGAACAGCCCATTTTACACTCAACTGAAATAACACATCATTGACTAAAAGAAATTAGTAATTAGTAGTTAGGTTAGTTAGGTGACTGAGGAGAAAATGTTTTAAAACTGTATTGGCCCAGATAATGGAATCATTTCTGTGGGATAATTGTAAGATTATGTATAATAATCAATTCCTAGGCTAATCTCACATATAGACAGGAATGTATCCTGGCTATTTACTAAGTTGGTTGCGCTGCTTTGAGAGTTGATCACTTTATTGGTAAGGCTGGTGTTATTCCATATTCTTGTATGTCAAAAAAATCTGGAAAAAAACGCTCATTAATATCTAGTTTATGTTTTAAAAAATGTCCAGTATTTTTTTTCCAGAACACCGGGTCACTATAGCTTTAGCAAGATTCAGGAGGAAATAGTGCATTTGTTGGCGATTTTATAGCTGCATATTTGCCGCTCTGGTGGGTACTTCTAGCAGCAGCACAGTCTATGACGGACAGAGTCAAATCAATCTACAGTGTGTGTGTTCATGGTATGAATTAAGTACTATGTTACCAAGTGTAACAGTGTGGCTCAATGATCATACTAACTGATAATATATCATGCTTTGGATTCACAAACAGTACTTGTTAATAGATACATCCATGTGTTGTCTTGTGTTACTACAAAATGAGAGTTCGATTAGCAAATGTGCTTTGATGTTTAGAAATAAGTACGTGTCAAATTTCGAATCATGTCCTATTTCTCATTCTGATACGAGCAATACTAAAATCAATTATAACAAAAATAATCAAATATAGGGGCAAAAACAATACAATCTTCTCCCAAAGATAAGTAAATAAGGCATCCATTCTGCAACATACATTTTAATATCTGTTGTGGGAATTTGGGATATTTGTAATTCATAACCATAGTTTTGTCAGGTCAGACACAGTTCAATGTCTCCTCTGTCTCACCTTCCTAATGGATAATACAAATAACTAACTCATGATGGTATAATGGCATATTTGTGCATCTGCACCCTGTGTTAGAGACCTTGTGATGAGAGAGGTTCAGAATGTTCAAAATTGTAATGTCTAAGACATGTTTTTGTTTGGTCTAAAGACGTCACCCAACCAAGGCTATTCGCGTCCTGTCCCTTTCTCTAAAAAACTGTGCACGATTTGGCTCATTGTCATTCCTGCTAGACTCTAACTTTGTGAGGATGCAGGGATGAACGTTTTTCTTTGTCTGCAGAGGAAAATGCTTTGGCAAAATAAACCACAGAGAAAAAGCTGATCCTGTTTGTTGATCTTTATTGAAGAATCCATTTCTGCAACATATCTTACAAAGCCTGATTCATAAGTCAACATGGCAACATCATATGCCGACTGTAGCTTATAGATCAGTATCAGCATACATGTGTAACAATGGTAGAGACAAATTGTAGTTCAGATAGGCCAAAATGTTTGTTCAAACACTGTCACCATTGCCAAATCTGTCAATTGTGTAAACCTAAAACTGAACTGTGCATTGAGACAGAATCAATATAAGTAGACCAAACATATTTATTTGTTGGGTTTTATTGTGTTTTCCGGGAAAAAAATAAAACAGAATAAAGCATAGATTAAAGCTGTGGTAGAGGCAGCTCACAGTAATAACTCAGCACAGTGTTAATATGTGTGTTCATAAGTAAAATATTCTTGACATTTAGATTTTAAGATGTATAAAGCTCAGCTGATGGTGCACAATAATGCATAATATATGTGGGGTCAGTGGAACACATAATACAAGGCTTTGATCACTAATTTCTGTATCCTAACTAGCAGATAATGCACTCGTTATGTCAGGTTTAAGGGTTGTCAACGACAAAAGCTTATTCCGTCACTGATCTCTGATATGCAGTTTTGCATACTGACACAAAAGCAATATGTTGTTGATAAGACTTATGTACACTGCCTTTTCAAAAAATGATGATCCCCTGCCACAAAATCGCGCTGGGTACAGTCAGATGGCCGAGTGGACTACTCTATTTTTTTGAATGGTCGTTCATGCTTTTAGGTTGCAGAAAGTCTAGATGCTAATTTTAATGAAGGATTTGCATGAAGAGAAATGTTTTAGAATAACGAGAATTAAATGATGTTGCTTCAGCCAGACTGACAATTGAAAGTGCAGAAAGAGACAAGGATACCTGAGCAGAATGTAAGAAATTACCAGTCATTGGATCTGAGAGCAGTTCCTGTTTCAGTGTCAAGCGTACAATACTGTCTATAACAAGCAGGAATTAAAATGTGTGCTGCTTGAGCAAAGCTATTCTTCAAACCTTACAATAGAAAGTGAGAGTTAGTTTAGGCTGAACATATTATTGACTTTCAAACTTTCTTAGCAAGGTCAAGTAAACCAACCTGCACCTGCACCAATGATGGATTAATTAATAGCTACAATGTGATTTGATGTAGATTTTCAATCCTCGGTCTGCAGTGTAGCGCATATTCTTTTTAAACCATGACATGCCTTTATAGTTTTTTTTCTTTTCATTGACAACCTCTTTGTCACAAATAATAGGAGAACCTCAGGCAATACTTAAGCCCCACAAATGGGGCTCAAGATGCAGGGACATCGAACGAAGCAATAAAAGGATAGAGAAGATAAATATAAAGTGACATAGACCAGTAAGGCTATGTAAAAATAAGGACACCTGAATACCATTTATGGCGGGACCTTGAAACAACAAGCTTTCAAGCCATTCTGTACTCTCCACTGTCAGTAAACAGGGGTCCTGTCCATCTAAGAGTTGAAAACAAGTCACTAGCCTGCAAGGCTTTTTCCTATGCCCTATATCCTTCATATTTTCATCTTAACTTTAAATTAGTTGCTTATTCTCTGATTACTTCAGGCCTACTTCAGTACATGTTCCCATTATCCTTCCAGTGGGTCAGTGTCAGTTTAAATGAATCCAACAAGAGTGTCTATCTCCCAGGCTTTTCTGTGTCAAATCATCGGCCATCCTAGGAGCCTTTCTCTCTCCACTGGCAGTTGGTGCCTCTCTCTCTTCCTCTTTGTGTTTATTTCCTTTATCCTATCTGTGTGAATGCTATGCTTGAGCTTTGCCTATTGTGTGTGTCTGTCTGTCCTTGTTCCAGGACTGATGGTGGAGCGAAGTCCATGTTGCTCAGGTGCTATCTGTTGGGTGGCACCTATGAGCTGCTCATCCTCATGGATCCATATTCTTTGTATATGTTTACAATCTATAATTTTGTCATCCTTATTGTCCATACTGTAATTTTACAACAATGGTCTTCACACAAACGGTATTGCATGTGAGTCCGGGCAGGAGGATCCTTTCTCTATTGACTTGACTTTCACTCATGGAGCCAGCACTTGAACAGCAGTCACATGAATCTTTATAGCAGGCCCTATTATCATTTGTTCTCTGTTTTAAAGCAATCCATAGCTTGTCAGTTGATAACAATTAAATTAGACAGCTATTTGAATTACATTCATGACTAGTAATTGGCAGATTTGTGACTGATACATTTTGGGCATTAATGATGGAATCGCTCCAATAAATGCCACAATCCAATCCACTTGGGGGTGCTAGAGAACACACGTGTGACAAAGGAAAACTGGAGTAGAGCTTTTTGTACACTTAGTTTAAACTATTTTTTGGATACATAAAATAGCTCATAGTGTGTGTGTGTGTGTGTGTGTGTGTGTGTGTGTGTGTGTGTGTGTGTGTGTGTGTGTGTGTGTGTGTGTGTGTGTGTGTGTGTGTGTTAGTGTGTGTGTGTGTGTGTGTGTGAGAGAGAGAGAGAGAGAGAGAGAAAGAGAAAGAGAGTGTGAGTACCTGTGTTCGTAGGATCTCGCCTTTGGTAAGCTGCATGTCTCCAGTGAGTTCTTTAACAGCAATGCCCAGTGGCTCCAATCGCTTACTGAAGTAATTAGTCATCTCAGCTGCCAAAGCCTTCATAGGAGCCACATATACTATCTACAGAGGGAGAGAGACATAGAGATAAATAGGATCGAGAACAGACAGGGTAGAGTGGGGAAGGTAAAAGATGGGGGTGGGGAAAGGAGGGGGAACAGGAGAGTGGGACTGGAAGGACACCGTGGTGATAAATGAGCAAACAGAGGCAAGATCATTTGTTCCCTGGCAACCAGCACAAATCACAATTTATTGAGAAAAATGATGTCTGCAACTTGCATGGCGAAAGTTTAACAGTGATGTATGAAAAGTGACTATCGTCACTGGCTGGCTCTGTTCAACGCTGTGTACAAACAATTTAGTTTTTGTGTGTAAGCCTTCCTGAAAGAGAACAAAGTCTTTTGGATCTCTGAATTATTTATTTGAGTGTGTGTTAGGATTTGACACAATGGGTTTATGAAGACGTACCAATATTTTTAGACTAAGCTGCCAATAGCTGACATTTTGTGCCTCTATTTAAGATTATATTTTTTCAATTTTTGCTGTATTTAATTTTGACCACTTTCATCTTCTATTTTTAAGTATTTACAATAAACTTCTGACACAACACATTGAAAGCGGTCTATCTAATAATTTCTGACAAAGGACAGAGGGTAGTCACAGAGATAGAGAAGTTGACATGTAGAGTCTGTAGGTAAGGCTTTTTGAAAGCAAAACATGACAGTTCTGGGGATGTAAGCTTTTGTTGATCACTGTCAATCAAATCTGATAAAACCACACACATGAAGTCCTTGTGACGCCTGTTCTAAGAAATGACTTTCAGAGAGACGGACTCTGGAAAGAGAACACAGCAGGATCTTCTGTTCAGGCAGCTTTATTCAGCGCACTGAGGTACCAGACAAGTTCCTTTACGAACAACAGTTAACATCCACCTACTATACTAGTGAAACATACAACTTATTTATGGATGTGTTTGTGACAAACCCTTAATTGGTAACTAGATATTTTGGTGTCCATTAGAAAAAACTGTCACCTTAACTTCTGTGAACTAGGCTAAGACAAGAACACCATCAAGACCTTTTATGGTCCTTGGCTAAACTAAACATCACAAAATTCACTTCAACAAAAACCTTTATTTTGTGAAAAAAAGCCATGAGCACAGTTAGAGAACACTCTTAGAAACCTCTCGGTTATTGGTGTTAATCTGGCACCTGGTTACAATTTACTAAATTGTTGGACACACCCTATATAACTGGCAGCTCTTCTGGTTACTTTGCAAGATGGCAAGCTGCTCTCAGGTGACTGAAACCCTGCGACAGCAGATGAAGGCCCAATGGGAGGACCCTCTCAGCCATTGCAAGAGAGGCTGGGCGTTCCAAGTCTGTGATTTCAAGAACATTGAACAGGGCAATGATCTGTCTGAGCACACAGTGTCTCATCGTTTGAGAAAGCCCACTCTGCAGTGACCAAACCTCTCATCAGCAGAATAAAAAGGCTAGACTTGCCTTTGCCGAGGAGCTTAAAACTTCAGACTTCAGCACATCTGAATTATTTCAGAATAGATCAAGTATTAATAACTTCTTCTCTTATTTTGATCTCAATATATATATATTTAAAGTTGTTTTGTAAAACATCAGAAGAGGGAGTAGTGGCAGTGTTGATGTATTGCGGGAGGACTTCAGATGTGTGATGCACCTGCACTATTTCATTGAAATAGACACAAACAAGTTTGTTTTTTTAACTTACTCAGTGCTGACGTGTATGTTATCAGGTCTTTAATTTAAACTACGGATGGGTACCAAGAACCAGTCTTAAATTAGTACAGGTTCGTGATTGGGCAGAACCATAATGCCGATAAGCTCCTGCAGCAGTCAGGTAGGCTGTCTGTATTTGATCTTAATTCATTTGTTATGCATTTTCAGCTTGCCTAAAGATAAAAATAACTTTTTTCCTACACGTAGCTTTCCACTGATGATAATTCATACTGTAGCGTCGCATGACTACATCAACACATGAGACTCCATCTGGAGGAGTGGGCTGGTTGTTGTTCCTGTACCAACCATGTAATCTAGACAGCCAGTCAGCCGGTTTAGATCTAACACAATAGGAAAAGAGAGAGAAAGAGGAGAAAGAGAGAGAGAAAGAGAGAGAGATAGAGAGAGAGAGAGAGAGAGAGGGGGGGGGGGATTGAAGGGCATATTGACTGATGTGCCAGCATTGAAATTTTAATGTCTTTCGAATTTGAAAGTATCGACTGGAGAGCATCGTTAAGTATTGATACTAATAAGACCTACCTATAGCCATTTACATTTTTGACAGCTGGTGTAACTGTAACAAATCAGTAATTAGCCAGCTGTGATCAATTAATATACCGCTCAGGACATCCCTTACTGTAGGCAAAAACGTACTGCATGTTCTTTAGTCATAGGAAGATATATGCAGAAAGGTATGTAGGTTTCACAGCAAATTCTTTTAGAATAACTATTCCGAAGATGACATTTCTATTTGGAGTTGGACATTTTCATTAGTTTTAAAGGTTGTGCATGTTTACAGGTTCTGGTGGTTTATGAACAGCGGTCATACAGCTGTCAAAAAGCATAGAAATTAAAGGTATGTTATCATTCATTGTTTTAGTTTTTAGTGTTAGTGTAGATTAGTCACATAATATTAAACTCAAGAAAAAACAAAAGGGGCCAAAATTAGATGAGAAAAAAGCTATACAAATCGGCAATACAGACTGAGCCTCTTGGAGGCAACATAATCAAGTAAATCAAGCTGTCCTTTTAAACTATCAGAAAGCTCCTTTTTTATCGCTGCCTGAAAAGCATCCAAAGCTCGGAAGATCAGACCTGAATCTCTGCATGCGGTGTGTGAGTCTCAGCAAGGAGCATGCTTAATCGCCATGAGGCATGTTGAGAGACTCTGGGGTGGAGTAACACTAGAAATATTAGGCAGTTATCGCAGACACGCTTTGACATCACACAGAAATGATTTTATGTTCTGACAGTCGGACAGACATATAACAGTCAGTGTGATATTTAAGCAAATTGCATTATATCCACAACAGCAGCATTATGCAACCCCATATTTTGGATCCCTAGTTTGTACTGTATGTTTGCGTGTGTTGGCATCAGACCTTAAATTCTTCCTTTTTGATGACGCCACCAGGTTGCAGGTGCTGGTGGATCTCGTGAAGGACGGTCAGCATGGCGATGTTGGTTTTACCGGCACCAGTTGGAGCGCAGATGAGAAGGTTTTCGTTGGTGTTGTAGGCCGTCTCGAACACCAAGGACTGGATCCTGTTCAGACGCTTCATCCCCTTGAACACCAGCTGTGCGATCTAGGCAAATAAAGACAGGGATAGAAAAGATTTATAAGGGTTAAACCATCATTGATATATACTTTTAAGTAATAAAGCTCGCTTTTAAATGTTATGGAAGAGCACATTTAAGTAAGCATTAAACAAAGACATTAAGATAAATACAATACATAATATTTTATGCATTGCCTTTAAATAGATGCGTATACCAAATGGAAAGTACATGGTGTGATGGCAGTACTTTGACTTTCCTAGATAAATCAAATCCCTTCTACTTCCTTATCAAAACCAATGGCAGTGCTTGTACAAGTACTGGTCACTGTTGCCCCCAAACCCAATAACAATAAAAGGCAATGTGTGTGTTTTGCTTTTATTTTCTTTGTTCTGAATGATTTTGATGGGAAGAATTGTATTTTATTTTTTAATACATGTATTACTGTCTACTAAATTCAGGGCTGCAATTTAATAACTGACTTAATGTTAATCGATCGGTCTGTTTAAAATCAGTGAAAAATACCCTTCAGAAATTCTGGCTTGTCGTTTTATTTTAGTTTGTCACGCACGCACACACACACACAGGCACGCACACAGGCAGCGCGCACATGCACATGCACACACAAGCAGCGCGCACCCACGCGCGCACACGCACGCGCGCACACGTGCGCACACACACACACAAGCAGCGCGCACCCACGCGCGCACACGCACGCGCGCACACGCGCACACACACACACACACACACACACACACACACACACACACACACACACACACACACACACACACACACACACACACACACACACACACACACACACACACACACACACACACACACACACACACACACACACACACACACACACACACACACACACACACACACACACACACACACACACACACAAAGAAAACAAAGAAAAGCAGAGACTTTTAAAAGGCTAGAAGCAAATAGTTTTGGCCATTTTTTTTCTTGGAATTGAACATTTTAATAATGATTATCGAAAGTATTGTGTGCTGTGAACTAGCAGTGGTTCCAAACCCATATCTTTACCATTGTAAACTTTGGTGACCCCCCCCCCCCCCCCCCGAAAATAAAAATAAAATAAGGAACATCATTACTTCTTTTACATGAAATACTTTATAATTCAGCATGGGACAATGAGGAGAACCTGTGTATGATTACAACATATTTCTTCAGAACTTGACTTTTAAAAAAACCTTCTTTAACATATTTCTATATGTTACCTGCTTAAATGAATTTGAAAAACAGCTTCAGAACTTCAGAAAGTTTTTTTTTTTCAAATTCATTTAAGCAGGTAATATATTGAAATATGTTAAAGAAAATGAATTATTATAAAATTAAAAATATACATTCTGCTCTAATTGTATCCATTGCTTCTATGAAGCCAAACTCAATATAACTTTCTTGGTAGCCCCTCTTTTTCTTTTTGACATTTTCTGCAGTCTTCTCTACCTGAGGCTTTGCCATCTCTCCCTTAGCTCTGCCTTGAACGCCTCACTTCTGCACGTGAGGCGTTCAAGTCACACACGCTCTGTTCCTCGTGATATATAACCTATAACTTATTCATTTATCTAAAATTTGAAATACACGAATAAATGTCTAATGTGGCCCTTTGTTTTTGGTTGGTTTTGTCACGTATATGAATTAAATGCTTAGCCTACTCATTTATTTAACATTTTAATTACATTAAAATTATTAAACCCCTTAAAATCAAGAGGGCTTCGCGACCCCCCTGGATCTTTGACGCCCCCCTTGGGGGGTCGGGCCCCCCAGGTTGGGAACCACTGAACTATGGGACAGTGTCACAATTTTGGGGCACTACAACAAACTGTGATAGTGATTGGTGCCATTGGTGACTGGCAAGGTAAATAATAGCACAGCTCAACAGTATTGGTTGCCCAGTTGCTCCCATTGGAGACAACATTTCCGGTGACAAAAACACACTGCAGAATTTCCTCCCAGTGTGCTGGCATGAAATATAGATAGGTGATCAGTTACAGTATGTGTCAGTGACTGAGCCACCATGTATAAAGTGACTGCACAGAAAGAGGAGCATCAAGAAGCATGAAGGAGGAGAAAATGCGTGTGGTGGGATCAGCTGTCATTCAAGCAGCCTCCCGTCTGCCTTCACTATGGCAACAGAGTGTGGGTGATGGCCCTCAATCTCACACTGCCTCTGATAAGTAGAGAAATGGCCACTGTGAAGGACAGTTGATGAGACACACACACACACACACACACACACACACACACACACACACACACACACACACACACACACACACACACACACACACACACACACACACACACACACACACACACACACACACACACACACACACACACACACACACACACACACACACACACATACACACACACACACACACACACACACACACACACACACAAAAGACACATTTTATACACCACATAAAAAATATGATTACATTTTGGTATGGATGGAGAATGCCGGGACATTAGCTTTGAGCAAGGGCCGTCCGTTCTTCAATGCAACATCCACATTTAAAAAAAAAATGTTAGAAATTGGTTTAAACAGATACAAAATAAAATAAAACCACATTTCTATTTTGTTCAAAGCACACTGTGCACTGCAGCTCACAGTGTGCAGGGCGATCTGGCTGAGGATGACTCTGACATGCTTTCACTCAGGGAAACTGAATAGCAACATGGTTGTAAAGGCAAACAAGATGCTGATTGTGCTGCAGCATCAGCCAGTACCCCTCCAGGTTAATACATATTTTCAAAACTGATTGTTAAAACGAAAGTGGTAATTCATCATGAAATCTCCCGATGTATTATTGTTTTTTTATTATTATTAGTTTTATCATTCTTATTTTATCTCATCAAGCATACAAAAATTGTTTGCATTATGGATCCAAAAAAATCTACTGTGTATGTTTGACTAGCACAGATGAGTGCAAATCCATTGTTATTCAACTTTAACACAATAAGGGAGTCAGGGTTTTGTGTGAACAATTTTCAAAATAATTCAGGTTTAACAATAACCCGAACGGCTTATTTGCATAGCTTGATATATATTTCTGAGACGCTGGTGAAATAAAATCTGAATCAATATGTGCTTCCATCAATTGCTTTCATGAAGATATGAATGCAACATTTTTCTTTAATGAAATTGTCATTTCTTATCTATTTGTACCCAGTGGAAATCAGACTAGCTTTCAACTCAACCTGAGGACACCAGCGTACACCGCAGCACATTCACTCTTTTTCTTCTTTATTTTTTGCTCCTTCTGGTGCAGTGGAGGTCTGTAACAGTGAGTGGCAGCATGGTATTACTGAATTGTCAACTGTACAAAAACACAAGCAGGAAACAGAAACAGGAAATAAATAGACCGGTGGAAGCGTATCTACTGTCAAGCAGGTTGACAGAATGATAGTTTGAAACTGTTTGATCCTGACTGACCAAAATTAATAATACTCTGGAAAAAACTAGCGGGACTACCCTTGAGAATAAGTAACAGTGAAATTCAGACGTCAGGTGGAATCTCATTCAATAGAGGTCACTGTAGTTCCAGGTGTGTTCTCTACCCTCCAAATCCATTTTTTTTCCCTCTCCATCAAATAACCCTCGTACCACCCCCTCTGTGTCCCAGCTCTCTCTCAGTAAGGCTGGTTGAGGATGCTTTAAGCTTAGACAGCAGTATTATTTATTCAAGGATTCATTAGAAGTATGTCATCACTTTCCTCTTCCCCTCGTTTCGCTCCAACACTCATAGAAAGAAATAATTAAAGAGTGCATGTCAGCCGAGGATATGCAGGGTGCTGTTGGGAAGATGGCCCTACAGCACAGTCGGGAGGAAGAGGTTATTAATGCATCAAAGAGCAACTTTATTAGAGTCCACTTAAACTAGAAGGAGTGAAGTGCGGCTGTGATTTCAGCTAGGTGCTTTATGGGACTGGGGGGCTTCTAAAGAACAGCTTGGCACAGCCCATGATGTATACATGCAAGGGTTTTCCTGTATTGTGTTGCATATGGACTGCGACTGAAACTCAACTGATGTGTGTATAGTCAACAATAAGCTGGCTTCATATATGTATGATGTGCTTCTGATAGCCACAACAGTTCCATTGGCAAAAGCAAATGCACAAGATGTTGATTATGTCTAAAAACTATTACAATCATTGTCCAAGCCACTGGTAAACTAAGTATTCAGTCATTTTCAGTGCTTTCAGTGCTCCAGACTTTCCACCATTAAGGTGCATTTTGACACCATTTTACAGACAATGCAACTGTGCTCCTTGTAAATGTCATCACTCATCTTCAACAGCTTATCCGGGTTCGGGTCGCAGGGGCAGCAGCTCCAGCAGGGGACCCCAAACTTCCCTTTCCCGGGCCACATTAACCAGCTCTAACTGGGGTATCCTGAGGCGTTCCCAGGCCAGTGTGGAGATATAATCTCTCCACCTAGTCCTGGGTCTTCCCCGAGGCCTCCTCCCAGCTGGACGTGCCTGGAACACCTCCCTAGGGAGGCACCAAGGGGGCATCCTTACTAGATGCCCGAACCACCTCAACTGGCTTCTTTCAACACAAAGGAGCAGCGGCTCTACTCCGAGTTCCTCACGGATGGCTGAACTCACCCTATCTCTAAGGGAGACTCCAGCCACCCTCCTGAGAAAACCCATTTCGGCCGCTTGTATCCTTGTAAATGTGCCATTTCTATTTTTTAATCTTGTCAACTGTTGATCACCAGGAAAAAGAGAGAGTTTTGTATACATCTTTGTGTTAGCTGAGAGCTAACGCAAGTCTTTCATGGAAAAATGCAACAGCAGCAATGGAACCCCAATGTCAGACATAAAATACCATCACACACATATACTACCATCATACACTGTATTATATTGCTTGTTGTTTGTTGTACTGGTGAAAGCAATCATTATACCTCTAATAGCACAGCGTTAATCTAAAGATCAGTTCTTCCTGCCACCAGCACTGTCATTTGACGAAACAGTGACCTTGTTGGTGGTACAAAGAACTACAAAATTAATTTGAGCTCTGTTAGCTGTAGGGCGTAATGCCGCGCAAAAACCTTCTTCTCTTTGCTTGTATTGTAAACTAGATACAATTCCAACAGCAAAAATGGCAGACCACAATAGGAGTGCAGACTATGTTATGAATGAGGATTTTAACAGTGTCCATTTTACAGTGCTTTGGCTGACTGGGATAAGCTGAAGGGAGGCCAGAGGGAGGCCAGAGGGAGGCTAGAGGAAGGCCAAGCGTGCTGTGGCTGATGCTGGGAGGATTTGGTCGACAGGGACCCTCTTCACAACCTGAGCTACCAAGAGCAAACGACGCCTGGTGGTGCCTGCTCAAATTGCCCTCCAGTGCCAACAGAAACTAAATCATTTTGCTATAATAAATGACAGTGTGGGCAGTTCTTGTTGGATGCTGTCGCAGACGACAACCCCGAGAGAGGCACATAGGTGTTACTACAGAATAAATTAATCATTTGGACGAACATTTGCTGGAGACCTCAGGATCCTAAAGATAAACTGGAAAAGACAACCAAGACCAGCAAGACCATTTTTGTCATTGTATTTTGCTAATTTAATGGTCTGCCCCCAAAGAAAGAGTGAGATTGCCCAAAAAAGCCACTGCTCCACAGGCAGCCGACACAGTAGAGACAGCAGGGGGAAAACAGAGTGTAGAGCCATCATATTTTCACATTTAACTGGGTAAATTAAGGATTGATTTTGACTGCACCAGAGTTGGTGATTGCTGGAACAGTGGAAAGACAAACCAAGACGGGTTTGGTTTTATTTTGTTTTTGTACAGTTTGGATTAAGTGTAAGAGAGAAACCTGAATTCCGTCGGTATAGGGTTATATTTTTCTGTTTAGGTTTGCAGAAAGACTATTTCCTTACTTGACATTGTGATTATTTATTAAACTAAACAAGCTAAGAGAGCTTGTGTAATGTAGTGAACCGCTCATGTACGATTTAATCTGATAGACGTAGGCACGGCCGTCACAGACTTTTTTCAAAGAGATGTGCCGAAATCCGCTGAATGCGCCATTTCTTTCTCATGTCTGATGCTCCGTTCCTCAGGGACTTCCACCACAGAGATGGGCCAAACACCGCTGAAAACAATGGGGAATTAAATGGGGTAAAGTATCCTTCTAAAAACCCAAACTTTGTATTTACACACATCACAGCCTTCACATGAGCATAACATTCTTCTGAGGATGTGGCAATCATATTCTCTATAGCAGAAGAGCAGATTCAGATTTTAAATAATGTTTCTGTAATTATATTTGTTCAAAAATTAAAAAAAGTTATAATAATCAGTTGACTAATACTTTTACAAAAATGAGTTTGCTAGCCGAGAGCCTAGACATCCAGGTATAGCATTATTGTGTGTTTAAGGTACTAAAACACTTGCAGAAGCTATAAAAAACACATTCAGGTTCACATTATATTCAGATTAGGGATGGGCATTTTATGTAATTTTTATATTTGAATACTTGAATCATTTTTCTATAGAATTCTCATAAAAGAAAAAAGGGTCCCAAATAAATGAAACATTAGACTCCATGATGAGAGCTATCTTTGAGTCTGTAGTAATAACTACCTTGTTGGCACTTTGCAGATCAGCCCTCAACTTAACTGTACTTTCCTCACACAACTTCTCCACTTGTAGCTGTTTTTTAACACAATGGTAGCTTATATTCCGGCTCAACTAACACCATCAGTCAGCAGTTGCCCACTTCCACAGAGCTTAACAGGAGCATATCTCCATCCACCGTTTTCATGATGAGCTGGCCGATCTTTTCTGCACTGGGGATACTCAAGTTCAGTATTCCATAGATTGCACTGCACATTTGTTTCATCTATTTTGTTGAAATACATACAAACATAAGGCATTTGCCTGGTAGCCATTCAGCCTGTAACATTGGAGTAATGAACTGACTGAAAGCATTGAATGTTATCTGCGGCTGCACAGATCTATATACCTGTGTGTGTATATATATATATATATATATATATATATATATATATATATATATATCTCACATATCATATATATATATCATATATATATATATATATCACATATCATATATATATATATCATATCATATATATATAACCCCATTCAGGGTATCAAGTTTGGAACAGGAACAGGAAGAATGTATTTTATGCAGATGCTATTTTGCCATCACAAGTCCAGAAAGTTTTGCCCTGTGGGTAAATGATGATAATTACTGTATATTACTACAATAACAAAAGAAACAATTTAAGCCTTCTCTTACATTGTCTTACGTTAATGTGTTTCCCCCTGATGTGTGGGACCTGTATAGATTAAATAAGAATTCCTATCTTTAGCCGTGAGTCCAGACGTTGTGCTGAAGAAGAAAATTTCAACAAGGAGTGAGCAGCAGGTGATCTCATAATGAAAAAGATTCACCACTTTACGCATAAATTAGTTTTTGTGCCTAATATATCATAAAGAGAAGAAAGTTAAATAGTATGTGTCCTGCTTCCACTCACAATCCATCACTAATGATTAGAAATAAAGATACTCTAGAGTCCTAAAATTCTTTTTTTCTATGTATGCGTGATTATTGCCACAGAATTAGTTATTGTAGGTTTCAATACTTAACTGATGGATTTGGAGCTGTATGCACCAGCTACAGCTGTCCAAAAATCTGCTGTCAGTAGTGTGTACATAGTCAAGTTCATAGTTTTGAAAACTACCAAATATCTCAAACTCCACATACACCACTGCCACTAACTCCTCTCCTTCCATAACTAAACAAGTTAAGGTACAGTATGGATGTCACTGAAGCACAATCTCTTCATAATGACTACAGAGCTTCCTCTACTCTCTGTGAACAGGGATGTGATTCCAGTCACCTTCTGTCTACCCAATTATTTCCCCCAAGGCCAAGTCCACTGAGCTTCTACTTATAAATATTCATTTTTGAATTATGGACCACTGAGCTTCACCCTATTTTGCGAGGCTTCTGCACACTCAGTCTTGAGCCTCTCTGGTGACCGAAGACAACAATCACTTGAGCGGCTGGTCCTCATTTTGATTTATCGACTTTGTCTGTTTGTAAGGAAAAGCCAGTGTCCCTGCACTCCTTAAACATGCTAATTCATGTAAATGTATGCCTGCCCCAGTATTCACCTTGAGGTAAAGCATACATGTTGTAAATAGAAAGTTGCCATCATTTAATGATCTTTGGAAATCTTCAGTGCTTTTTTATTCTCTCTTTAAAACCTCTCTGGCTTCATTGTTATGTTAATGTATGCACACACATCTTCCAATTGGAGATCCAGCTGTGCCTGCCAAAACTTGTCTCGAGGGTGTGATGTCAGTGCTGTGGGGAGGTTGTTACTGTACTGCGATGGCCATCATGCAAGTGTTAACATATAGGACCGACAAAGCTTTGCCAAAATCTTGCTAATCCATCATTTCAGCAGCCAGAGTATCTCATGGTAAAAATTAGCTAATTTTATCTTGCTTTTTAGTGGCATCCAGATGCTCTTTCTATGTGGTGCAGGTAAGGCTCTTTACTAAAAATAGAAAATAGTGAATTAATCACTATGTAGTTTGAATTTGTAATTGATGAAAACAGCTAAATCGAGTTGAATATCAGATTATGAAAATACAATTTGCAACATTCCTATAAAATAAGGAATGTCTGTCTGTATGTCTGTCTTGTGTTTGTCCTATGCATATATTGACAATAATTCATCCGATCTACTTATAATTTGGAGGGTGTATTGCCGGGGACTCGATGACGAGCATCATTGAACTTGGTGCAATTTGGACATGGGACACATTCAATATAAATTAACTTAATAAAATCTGATTTTAATTTGTAATTTCTTTGAGTAAAATCTGAATAACCAGTAACATTTCTCTGTCGGGTCAGTTTAGTAGGACAATGTTTTCCTCTGAAGTAGAAGTACACGATAAGTAGGTACAGTTGACAGCATACTGTATCTTTTAAGTTATTTTGGGGTAAAATGATTGGAAAAGTAACATAATTCAATATTATTTGGGGCCCCTTTAGTTGGAGACCCCAGGCAGTTGCCTACCTTGCCTGCTGCTTAAAGTCTGCCCCTGGTGTTATTTTTCTGTGAACCAGGGTGTATTTACTGGTGTTTCTGACCACCACCAGCCACGAGTTGGGTGTGTGACGCAATTATGTCATGGCAGGTGTATTGCTTATGACCCAAGGAAGTGCAATGTCAAGTGTGAAATAATTTATAAGAGCAGTTCTTGAGAAAGCTGCGAGCAGCAAAACGACAGGCCAAACATTCGGTCCTATGTTTTGAATGGACACTCTTCCTAATAAGTTAAAGCTGATCCTTAGCTGTCATCGCCATCGTGTTTACAGTACATTCTGCAGAACAGTGTCCTTTGGCCATAGGAAACAACCTTTTGCACCCAGGAACATGACATCTTGATAAAAATCAGTAAAAACTAAAATGGAAGAGCCTTCTGTATTTGTGTCCGTCTGTCTGGATATACTTGTATTGTGCTATTAATTGCTTTATTTCTGGTTTCATTTCATATATGGAATCCAGTAATATCAATACTGAATGTGTTTTAAAACAGAGAATTTAGAAGAAAGTTGGAGCAAAATACTCTGGACTGAGGTAGAGTTTAAATTATTTTAAAGAAAATGATTTATAAAAAATAAATTTGGGTTTAATTTTCATAGCTCTGACCATCTGTTCTTTCAGGCAATAAACATATTGTTCTCAACAAATTAATTGCAAAGTGAGACAATTTTCAGACTGCTTTGTAGTCTGATCGGTCAATCAAACTGGCAGTCAGACGATCAGAAAACTAACGTCTTGGAAGAAAGGAAGGCGAGCGGTCAAATTTTTACCCATTAAAACTTATTGGGGGGTATTATAATGGGGTTTTTTTTTATTTAGGCCCTACAAATTCAAAAAGCAGCATCAGTGATTCTCCCAGTCATTTATTTTATCTCTCCAAGCTCAAGTTTTACCCATTTGCCATCTAGTGGGTTTTCTTTTTGTTTAATTTCTAATTGACTGGTGAAATAGTGTAAGTTATTGTCATTACATTTAACTTACGTATTAGAATATGACCATATACAGTAGCCTTAGTCTGGGACATTTTTTTAAAAGAAGAATTTGAAAATGTTAACGACAGTTGTCAGGGAATAAAATGATCTGTTGAGCTTTATGAATTAATAATTGATAGTCTAACAATCACATAGCCATCAGTGCTGAAAATAAATGGTTAAATCAAATCACACTCAGACCTTAAAATCAAGAGATTTGGAGAGCACCCCACCACTTTGTACACAAAACTCAAAATGTATACCACATTAGCCACCTGATGAATCAGTCACTAACTAAACCTTGTCCCTATCATGTTCCATCATTAATTCAGGAGGCAGACTTAAGCCAGAAAGTCAAACTGACATCATCAGGCAAGGTGCCAAGTTAATTAAGTTGACAGGAGATGAGAATACTTTATCAAGTAGAGATTCAAAGAAAACACACTCAGAGCCAACAGAGTCATTTGTTCTCTTTTCCCCATTTACAGCAGTCAAGTATATTATGAACCCCAGTAAAAATTGTTGGACAGCATTTGCTGCACCTAATGGGGATCCTAATAAACTAAAAACTAAAGTATAGGACTCCAGCAGCTTAGTGTTTTCTTTGATCAGATCTGGAGCCTGTCTCCAAAACCCACTAAAACACAGACCAGTTATGACAACCAACTTGCTGCTTTATTGTAGATTAATCCTCATCATTGCAGCTGAATGTTCCTGGCTACTTTCAGCCGAAAGCATCCCCCCAATTTATAGCAAGGCCCCAGCATTTAAACATGAAGTGAAAAGTCTGCAGAGCCCAGCTGGCTAATATAGGACCATACACATCTGCGGTCAACCTTTCAGCAGTTAAATAAAGTTTTTAATGAGAGCAGCTGTTTGAGTATGGGGCAGAATGAATCTTTAAAACCAGCTGGCTCCAGCAGGGACGTGCTAAGCAACATTTTCTGGACCATGGAAATACTCGGGCGATGAGCGATCTCTGACTATATATGAAAAGAGAAAGATTGAGTTAATGTTTCTGTTAAAATAAATACACACAGCAGACTAAGTGGGTTAGCTTTGTGTGCTGTCTATCAAGTGTAAGCATTTGTTCTTAGCAGTGCATGGTGTATGCATAAGAAGATGGCCATCAGCACATCGTGGGCCAACTCTGAGTGGGATGGAGGCTGACAGGCTCATTAACACAGCGGATACACAGCCTACGGCCATATGGGCACACTGGTAGGACTGGGAGTATCCCACTAATCCAACAGCCGCTTAAAACACACTAATTGGACCCACACAGATCACACTAATGATTCAACAGCAACAGTTATACATCAGTGTTGACCAAATCCATTGACTTTTCTGTTTGTAGGTTTAATACTGAAACTGAGATGGCCAGTCTGTGTCAACCAAAACCATTTGTTTGTGTTGTTTTTTTATTTTGTGGTTGCTGCTATTTTCTGTTATTGTGTGTTTACTGTATGAGTCACTATATGAACTAATTAAATTCCTCTGTGCATCGGTAATGGGAAGCTAAGAGATATAATTGTTGTCATTTTCATGCCATCCTTTTAATTACTTTCTGGTTCCATTTCATTCCATTTGAATTGACAGCCTGATCAACTTTTAATTGCCAGTTTTTGCAAACAGCTTATCAGCCTGCTCCAAGCTTGCATACAGAGTACGAAATGACCTGGCTAAACGCGCGCGCGCACACACACGCGCACACACACACACACACACACACACACACACACACACACACACACACACACACACACACACACACACACACACACACACACACACACACACACACACACACACACACACACACACACACACACACACACACACACACACACACACACACACACACACACACACACACACACACACACACACACACACACACACACACACTAAATCCCTGAATCAATCCTATGGATGCACGTGCACGCCAAGCACACACATGCGCACAAACCCCTTCACACCAGATGCATGGTGGAGTTTGACAGAGTGAGATGCGGATGCAGCATACAGGAGGCCCATTCATTTCCCTACAGAACAGCAGCGGCAGGAAGGAGAGGGGGGAGAGAGGGCACAAAGAAGGGAGAGGGAGAACTGGGAGTAGGATGGAGATAGCAAAGAGTGAGGTAATCCATCATTTCATCCATAAGCACCTGCTGAAGAAGCACTGAAAGCACTGTGAACCACAAAACCTCTGCCCAGTCTGCATCTAACATACAACAAATTATTTCATAAGTATACACCAACAATAGTTTCCTATAAAATAAAAGTGGTGTACTTTACATTACTCGGTTTTCTGCTAAAATAATGAAAAGAAAAGAATGATTTTCAAAATTACTTTAGATTTATATATATATATATATATATATATATATATATATATATATATATGACATGGGACAATTTAATAAACCAGAAGTTTTGGTATCTGACTGGCAAGCAGTCTGACAAGCTCTACAGCCCTGAATCACAGAGGCCCCACTTCAGAAGTTGACGGTTAGATAGTTTGAAGTTAAAATGCTAAATCTGATAATATGATGTGCTTTGCAGTTTTAACTGGGAAATTACGACAGCTCTGTCCCATAAATCAGTCTGGATCCATCCGGATCAATCTGGACCAATCATCATGGAGAGGCAAACAGCAAAAATCAGCATTCAACTGTCTATCTTTTGAAAACATCAAAATGAGAGTGCCACATATTTCTCGTGAAAAAACATCTTTGGTTGAGCAGACACCATCATTTAATAGCATGTAACCAATACTACAAACAAGGTGTCATAATTCCACCATGGCAGCCCTGAGTTTTCCTTGTGTGTGTTTTTGTGTCCCTGTCTGTATTATTCCTCCCGTGTCTCTCGCCCCTGTCTGTGCTGTGTGTGTGCATGTGGCCGTGGCTTCTGCTCCACAGGTGAACTCACTCTACAATCAAGCCTCCCATAAAGCCACTGGTTTCTCTCCTGCTCATTGCCAGATCGTTCGTCAGTCCACGTGGTGGTTGGATCCTGGCTTCTTTGCATTTTTTGCCCTGTGCTCTGTGCTAAGCTTGTGAAGCTAATCTCTGTTTTTGCTACCTGCTTCAGATCATGCTTTCTCCCTGCCTGCGGACCTGCCTGCCTGCTGCCAGCTCTCCGGAGCTCTCTCACTGCATCACCATTGCCCTACAGTGGACCTCGCATCACGCCACCTCCTCGTGACTTCAACTACCACATCAGGATCCTGGGACCTCGCACTACCCCCACCTCGCACCTATGTTTGCACCCTTTTGAACATTAAAGATTGTTTGTTGCACTTTGAACCAGAGTCAAGTCGGGCATTTGGGTCCTGATCAAACACAAACCTTAACACAAAGACTAGAGTTTTGTACTTAGACCAAATTACCTAATTTCACACCTTAGCAACAACTAATTAAATTTGCCAGTGACAGTTTCACCTCCTACAGCCATGTAAGACATTGTTAATAATGTATTATATAGTTCATATCATGGCTGTTACAAAATTTTAAATCAATTAATAAAAATAGAGCTTTCCAGATTAAAACATAACCAGAATTAAATTAAAGATTAAAGATGCAACCCCCACCCCACACACACAAATTTGCAACGTGAAAGCACATATATCAAGCAGCACTGAGCCCATACATAAATAGAACAGTGCAAGAGCAAATAAAAGCAGTTCATGCAAATAAGTAAAAAGTGGACTATATATATACAGTATATATATATATAGTCAATTTTTTATACACATACATATAAAGCAGAATACCACTTTCTATACACATACATATAAAGCAGAATACCAATAAAAGAACAAATCATTGAAGTGCATCTTAAAATGCTGAAATATTGATACTAAAACAAGCACAGTTGAAACATGTAATCAAAATAATGAGTCAAACAGCATGAAATAGTAACATAAATAGGAAATATAGAACCTTGGGGGCAGTGCATAGGAGATGCTAGCTGTAAATTATGGAGAAAAAATTCCTGTTTTCCAGTCTCTCAATAAGAATGTTGTGCTCTATGGTGTCAAAGGCTGCTCTTAAGTCCAGCAGCAGAAGGACAGAGCAGTGTCATGAGTCTGCAGCCAGTAATAAGTCATTTGTCACACGAAAGAGAGTTGCTTCCGTACCGTGTGAAAAAATGTTTCAAAGATGTCATTGTTCTTTAGTTCCTCTATAAGTTGTGTCAAAACTCCTGTAGTATTTTTTTTTAAATAAATGACAACTTAGGCCAAAAACTTTTGGATGTCAGTGGATCTAATGTAGGCCCCTTCAGAAGTGGCTGAACACATGCCATCTTAAAGAGGTCAGGCACACATCCAAAGCAAAGGTAAAAGTCTTGAACCCTTGAATCCTTCAAAGAAGCCTTGAAGACTTGCAGCTTCTGCTTAGCGAGTCTAAGCAAACTCACAGTCACTGTTGTGTGCTGTGGGGGGAACCACATCAAAACTGGATTAGGAAATGCAATTAAGGTGGATTAATTATGGATGGAGGGCTGTTCAGTTCTGCCTCATCTTTTCAGGCCTGTGCTTATACACTGGCTGCTTCCTGCACAGAAAAGGAGAAGGGAAGCTGTTGACAGGTTGGAGAATCAAATGATGATGAGTGAGGGTTGTGATGACGCAACATACTGGAATGACAATAGATCCAGGCCTGCTCACCTGTTACCATCGTACGAGACAGTGGACGTTTATTAAACATCAACTGCATCTGTCCCAGGTTTGGACACATTGACCTTCCAATTTGAGAGGAAAGGGGACATACTTAACACAGTGGGGCCCGATATATATACAGTATATATATATATATATATATATACAGTATATATATGTATATGAAATGTCCACTCGACAATATTTTTCAAACCCTTACTGGTTCATTCTCGCCTTAATTAATGTCAAGGACATTTTCAGGACGTTTGCAAGAAGTGTTCATTGACGGGAACACATACAAAGCAATTGAAATTAATTAGTGAATGAAAGTAATATTTGTGTTTATAAGAGAGAAGGGAAACCATGTCATAAGAAAGTGTGAAGCAGTCAACAGATAAACAGTACAAACTGGGAGAGAAGACTCATTCATTAATTATGCCTTTCAAGCCACCCACGCCCACAATGGCTCTCCTATATCAGCTAAAGCTTTCTGCATCCCTTAATCCTTCTCCCTCTACAGACTGTTCACCTGTGAGGGTGTGTCATTTCTTTAGCAGTTTGATCACCATCAATTAGTAGTTCAGTTGTGTGTGCCGTCAAGGCTTCTGTCTGGATTTGAGTTCCAGTAACCGTTCTGCATTCAGTGTTATGAGGTACATCAGCAATGAAGTATTATTAGTCGTAGTATTCATTTCTGTGCCTGTTTGGTCCTTCGGTACAACTAGTGTGGCACTTGCTCTCATCCACAACAAATTGAGTAACATATTTATTCATATAAATTAGAAAGGCTTTTACCAAGGTGGCGAGTGTCGGATGCCTAGACCCTGATTCATTAGTTAAAAAGCACCCTAATAAATTTCCCACTTTTAATGTTTCACAGAGCTATTAAAAGGCGTACAGAAGCTTGCACAGCCCTGTTTCCCATTACAGCTTTCAATAAATGACAATCGGCACTCAGTGTAAACTGGAAGAGGAGGAGGGAGCGTCAAGATTTTTCAGCCTCCATTTCAAAGCCTTCCTAATAGCACATAAAGACTTATTAGGCATTGTGTCGGCGCTTTAGAGGAGTGAGGCACTTTGTTCCAGAGTTGCCCAGGCTTAAGTTAATGAATAGAGCTGCTGCTTGACTGAAGCTAATTCACATCGCTCAGCAGAAGAGGTTCCATATCAATCTATATCAGTAACACAGGGACTTTCAAAGATGAAGGGAAAACTGCTAGTGAGCTAGGGAGAAACTGAGAGAGGAAAAAAAGAGATAAGCCTTTCAGAAAGTGAGAGAAGACAGAGATGGAACCTCAGAGAATTTACTTCATCTCCTATTCAGATTGTTTAAGTTTCAGTCTTTGCAGGAGTACCTAGGACAGGGATTCAGTAACTACTGGATGTTCTGATAGTCAGCACATAAACACTTCACTGATATTTATGTACAGCAGAATCATTGAATCAAACAACTTCCTTTGATATTAATTAATAGTTCCGTTTCCTTTTAGAGAAAATGAGCACTAATCATAAGGCTTTATTTAAAGAGAACATTTTAAAACTCATACTTACAAACTGCTAAACACACACACAGCACCACCACCAACAACAACATGGTACTCAATGTGCAGACCCAATACAATGGATATGAGGCAGACATGTAATTGCTGTATTACAATATGGCACAGTTTTACAGCTCCATTCCTTTGGCGCAACTTTCTTTGGTCTATCATTTTAAAGGTGAATATCTAGGAATGTTTGATGTAGTGCCTTGAAAGAAACACTTCTCTGCTTGAACTGTATCTGAACACAACCTACTTAAAGTACAAGAATGTTTTCAACAAGCAGGAAACAGGGCTGTGCTTTACATTTAAAAGGTATCCCTTACTGCGGCTGACATTTACCGAGCCAGTGGCACCTGAGTCTAGATCATGGCAGAAGCCTTTAAGTTCACACAGGTGGTGGAACAAACAACAAAGAACCTAGCTTTCTTAGAGTGTGCAGGATATATCAAAGCATCCAGAAACTCAGAGACTGAAGACTAAAGGAAACCCAACCTCACACAGCCATCTATGACAGATGTTTATTTTCCAACATCCACTTGAAAACAAGCTTGGGGTTACAAGAAACCTTACTTCACACAAACGATCACAACAATACAGATCAACACTGACTCCAAAGACAAAAAGTGTAAACATATGAGAGAAACTTTGAAATGACTACCCAGATTGGTTACATATCAAAACAGTATTAAGATTTAACAGGAGATTTAGGCCAAGACCACAGACCAATAAGGAGTGTGAAACAACATTGTACAGTTTAAGAAGAATTGAACACAGGGGGGATGAAACTACTGTTAAATAAACATGTGATCAAACATAGAGGGATCAGTTCCTCAAAACAAAAACCAACTGTCTCCCTCCATCCAAATAATGTCCAAATGAATCTAAGTTGGACAACATTTTATCTCTGCTTTGGCACCATTTAAACTTGTGGTGTTGAGCTACACTGAAATGCAAGATAATCCAGAGACAGCCTGGGGTGAGAGTGGAGGTAACAATACGGCTTCAACCTATTGAGTGTCAACAGAGGATAAACATTTAACTAAACTCAATGATATGTATTGGTTGCAATGGAAATGCAGTATTGTTTTGGTAGCCAACTTCCCTAAACAGGGAAAGGATTTAATAATTTATCTGTTGCTTAAGCATTTTAGTGAACTTTTAGAAAACAATGTGAAAACTCTTCAACTTCTATACATTCACAAAAAAAACAACAAGTGAGCTACTTACAATGCTTCCCTAATGTACTTTGGCTAAACTACCATTAAATGATAAGATCCATAATGTATTGCAAATATGTTGCATGTTTGTTATGAAGGGCACTTGCTCTAAGTGCAGGTTCAGACATTCAGACAGCAGGGTAGCAATGGGGACAATTAGACTTGTGTGTCCGGGGCTGCCATAAACCAGTTGCATAAATGAGCCAGTACTCTTAACCTGACCTGTGAAAACAGAACAATCCTTGACCCATGTTCATTTGTTTTAAAGGTTCATAATGCATGAAATACAATTTACCTTTACAACATTTTTACCAACTACATTTAAAAGCAAAAGTGTAAACAACTGTTTTAGTCTTGAGCGAATTAATTGTTCAAATGAGGATAACAGCACACTGTCTTGGACAGTGTCTCCTCAAAAGCATGGTGTTGCACATTGTTTAACACACACAAAAAGTAATCTAATAAAGAATTAGAGGGAAACTGCACTGATTTCATGCATCAAAGTCTGTTTACAGGTCAATAAAAGTACTAATGCATATATAAAGAGCTACTCTATGTGATGTATGATAAATGTTCTCAAGTGATATCATTTGAGTCACCTGGGATTGAAGACTACACATTGGGAAAAAATCCAGGGGTGTGGTCAAAAAGTTATCTTAACAGACCGTCGTGGCCCAAAACTAGTAGAATACATTCTAATATCCAACCAAATGGTTGCCAGTCAAATTCAGATGTTTTAATGTAGAAGAAGAAAAATGAAGGTGATAACTATGGGTCTGCATTTCCGTTTTAAATAGAAAACATGGTAATCATTTATTTCAGAGTAGATGATGCCATTATTACCTATATTTTGACTGGTCCAGAGGATAGGATCTGTAATTTACATTCAATTGAATTATTCTGCATTAATAATGAACTGTTACATTTTTGTACCATAACCTTTAATTGACTTACCCACCTGTCACTGTTCATGAATGTATCTTGCATGGCTGATTACGGTTACAAAATCTGGCCACAGACAGACTTGTCAAAATATTCAAAAACTGCCTCTGTGTTAGTACAATGCAGCAATGGCTCCCTACGTTCTACCCTCCTCCTTCTGACACCCTTGCTCGGGCAGCTTCTATTAGTGAACTCTGCCTTCATTTTGATCTCAACTACAAACATACAGGTAGTGCCTGCTGCAGTAGGTGTCTCCAGGACCACATTTTGCCATCACACATACACACGCAGACTCATATGGTGGAAACAATGCAAGCGTCGCTGTCACAGCTGGTAATCAACTGTCACTCACCTGTCCCCACACTGTGTCTTTATGTCTTTATGTTTGGACAAGTCACTTGTGGAAATGCCATGGAAAACAGTTTGGTTTAGCAGAAAGTCATTTAATGTTGTGGTGATCTCGGGTTCTCAGCCACCCAATTATTAATAGAGGGAAATTTGACAGTTCGCAGGGTATTAACAGGCGCAAAAGGTAAATTATGCCTGTGTGTTTTTAAGTCTGTTACCCTGGTACATGCTGGGACGCCTTCCTGCATGCCTGCTCCTGGCATGCTACAGCAACTTGAACTCATTGTCTGTGATGTTTTTTTTTATCTTTATCTTTCTTGTTTGTTATCTTTTTCCACGACAAGTAAATAAAGCCCAGCTCAGACCAAAGATTTTCGACGAGACGAGGTGGAACGTCAAACTACTTGAGACGCAAAGATCTGAATTTTATGAAACCTGCCAGTTTACATCAATGCGACTACACAAGATGGTGTTTCATCTCCATAGCGACAACTTTCTGAACTTCCTTTCTAACTTTCAACTTCACGCTTTATGTGTAGCTGGATATAATTGGTAGCATCTCAAAATATGAATCACGATAGTGAAAGTCAGCCATTTTTTTTAAATTATATTTTTATTATATTAAAAAAAATCAATCCAGAATCACCACAACAAACAAGATTGCAAGCCAAACAGTCAGTTGCATCTGTCATAAATATTGGAAATATCAGGACATTTAACTCAGTTTTACCTTGGAATAATGTAATCCATGCATGGGCTTATGTTGGATCAGCTGCAACCTGGCATTAGTTGAACTTAAGTGAATCTTTACCAACCCTTCTCTCCACATCTCATCAGACAGCTCCGTACCAAGATCTGCCTCCCATACAGACTTGATATGGTTTGTTATACAACAATAAACAATAATAAAACAATTATAAACAATAATACCAATTTTGAAACAAGGTGTTTAGATCCTGGCTTTTGTTTCATTATAGCAAAAAAGGTGTGCTCCATGCTAGGATTTATGTAGTTATTTACATTTTCTTTAACAAAATGCCTTACTTGTAAATCGCGAAAAAAATGGGATTGAGGAAGGGAAAAGCTCTCCTTCAACTCAGAGAATGAAGCTAAATGATTATTTGTGTACAAGTCTGAGAAGGTAACCAGACCCCTTTATCTCCAGACTACAAAGGCTTGATCAGACTGAGCTGGAACAAAGCTATGGTTAAAACAAATAGGAGAGTATTTAGAAAAACCAGGTAGTTGAAGTACCTTCCTAATTTGTTTTAAAATTTTAATTAAACTATGCAGCACAAAACTAAAGCTAGCTAAAAGAGAGCTATTTCTTACAGCGACGGTACAGCTGCATTTTGAGTAGCGATGAAATAGCAATATTAACATATTTTTGATTTTCTTCTCTGTCCTCAATAGTGGCACTCCCTGTCCTCTTTCACTCTCTACTTTGCTTGACCCTCTGTCTCTGTGTCGTTCTCTCATGTGTGTGTAAGCACTTTGAAGCTCCGTCCAAAACTGCCATTTCGACCAGCTGGCAGTTTGTATCAGACTTGACCAGTGGATTTTGCTATGAGCTAATTGGCTGTTGAAATAAGTGATCTTATGTCCTAAAACCAGCCGCTGGCCGCTTCATAAGCTGAGACACCATCAGCTGGCTAAAGTCTCAATGAGACAGACCAGTTCACACTGCTGCATATGGGATATTATTTACAGCCTCATTCATACATTTCTTCATAAAAGACAATTGAGACAATTCTTTCCCTGCAACACTCTAAAACGGTTCTTTGAAACTTTGGTCAGAACTTGGCTTAAGACTTCCTCTACTACAAGATTTGTGATGCTGTTGAACATTTTTTGGCATTCTGGGGGACTGTTTGCACAGAAAATGAACCTGTACATGCCCAAGCTGATGGAAGTAGAACAATTGAGATTTACCACTGGTCATTGCATTAAGTTGTGAGAGTATGTATTTGCTCATACAGACAGTTTCAACGTTGAACTATGCGTGTGAATTAGGCCCCTCGTTCCTTTGACTTTCAGCTGCAACATCATTGAAGTCCTGGAAAAGTAAACCAAGGAAAACTTGTCCACTTACACTAGCAAAAAAGCGAACTGACCCTTATACAAACAATTTCCCAAGCAGCGGAAGAAGTGAGTCTGAAATGAGTAATCTCCTAAAAGCTCAACTTCATACTACAGTGGCTTTTACTGTACTTGCCAAAGTTGTAGATACACAAAGAAACAATTATCTAAACACGAAGCAAGGATGATATTTGACTGTACCGCACTCTTGTCTCTGTGGACACATCCCTGTGCCTAATGGAAGGACTAATGGGCAAATCCTCGAAGATCACCCTGATGAGGATTGAAATTGACAGGCATTGAAAAGAACTCAGCACTCAGTGGACACACACACACACACAAACACCTGAGCCAGTATCCGGAACTGTGAAAACATCAAGAGCAACAGTGTATATGTGATTAAACCATCCCTTTATCAGTTTGTCATGGCACAAGACAAGACACATGCACACCCTTGCATTCACAAATAAAATGATTACACACACACACACACACACACACACACACACACACACACACACACACACACACACACACACACACACACACACACACACACACACACACACACACACACACACACACACACACACACACACACACACACACACACACACACACACACACACACACACACACACACACACACACACACACACACACACCATAGCTTAATCTTGTTTATTATGATGTCCATTAGCATGACTGACGGAAAGGTTAAGAGAGGTGAGCAGTTACAGTAGTCTCCTGTAGTGTGACAAAATGCATCTGAGGTTTGTGCGCATTGTACTTTAGGGCCTTCATCAACTAAAGGCCAGATTCAGAGAAGTAGTGACCTTTTGCACTGCTGCATCTTCACAAGTGATGCAGTAATGATGGATTACAAAATCTTCTTCGGCAGACAGGATGAGAGCAGAGCCTTTCAAAAACAATGATGTGTGGAGTATTCTTATGCCATATCTCTTCCCCAAGGGCTAGAGCACATTGAACTCCTGATTTTTCCAGCTTGCTGCTCCTAATACAGCCCAGTGGTGGCTGTGTAAAGGTTCCCAGAGGCTAGGGAGAATGTATGTACCAATATTAGTGTGGGATTGTCAGTCAAGGTGTCAGTCAGACTGACGGGCCATTGTGTCGGCTGACAGCTTTCTGAGAGCTACAGCACTTCTATTAAGAAAGAACATCATTCACTGGCCATTACAGCCACACCTCTCCTGTTCACTGGAGTGGGGGATAATAGGGACCATATATACACCCGGTGTGTCAGCAAACTCTCCTGGCAGCTGAACAGACATGAAGGCAAGTCCTGTTGTTCAAACATATGTCCCTCAAAAGCTGATATGCAAAGCCGGGACAGCAATCAATTCCTAGGATTAGAGCCCCATCGTATTGTATCAAATCTAAAGCCTGAAATTTGCTTATCAAATCCCTTATTGATTCCGGATAGGTTCAGCTTTTAACATTTGTAATAAAAGCTTTTAATAACTAGATTCAACTGCAAAGTGTTGTCTGAGAGAGCAGGGACACTACATAACTTCCAAAAAATACAGACAAAAGGGTTTCCACATCATTACCTCGGAAACACGACACCTCTAGCAACCAGTGTGGAACATAGAAGTCACATTTTTTTTCATATACCATTAAGGCATCACAGTATGGTGCAGCAGAAAAAAAAAAACAAATGCAGAAGGATTAGGGCTGCAGCTATCAAGTTAATTGAGTAAACGGGTATTCTACCCATTATTCCATCGGTTAATCGTATGAGAAATACTATTGCTTTATGAAAGAGATTATAGTACAAACACATAGAAACTAAAACTGTGGTTCCTACCTCATCTAGTTCAGAGATGAAGACTGGCTTCTCTTCAAAGCCTATAGGCATGGGTTCGTTCGGCGGGATCTCCACCTCTTCATACATCTTTACGTTCTCTCTGCGGATTCCCTCGGGTAGCAGCATCTAAATGTCACACACACAAAACTAAATTAAGAAAACCCTGAACTTAAAAACGTCTGAAAGACTAAAGAATAACATAACTGGATGTTAAAACACACTCAAAGTCACAAAATATATAATTCAAATTCAGCTGTATTTTCACAAAAATGTCTGTGTTTATGTGTCTATTAGTTTGCACAATAGAGCAATTTTTCATTGACCCCCATGTTAAAGGGCAGTTTTCACAGCATAATTAAACCTATTTAACGCCTGGTACAAAAAAACATTCTAGTCTGTATGTTTTGCTCATATCTCCATGAAAATGGAGGGATTTTGTACCAGGCTTGTTTTTATTTTATTGGAGGTCAAAGTATTTGAATAATTACAGGTGCAGCCTCTTGAGTGACAGCTAGCTGCTGGCCCTCACTTTGCCTCGGAGGTATGCGTCAGCCAGATGGATGCATCTCCCTCCCCCCAAAGTCACATCAATGCCCTTTTTTGGTAAGAGGAAATGAGGCGGAGTTAAAGTCTAACAAGATGGCAACTCCCGTAGGCGAGTACGATTGGATCAAGTTGAGAGAACAGACCTTGTTTTTTATAAAGTCTATGGTCAAAGTCTATGGTCGTGCTGTGAGCGAAATGTAGTCAAATCTTTGTTGGTCAATCCAGCGGTCCTACATCTCACAACTGTGAGTAGTAGTTGATAAGCGGAGAAGTAAAAAACTTAATTCAGAAAGAAGATGTTCATACATCATTTCAACTAAAGAGCTTGCTCCATTGGAACATTTCAACTGTGTTAAATATCCAAGGCAGACTGAAAAAAAGGGACACTTGACTCAGAATTAACAGATATTCAAGCCTCACCCTGGCTCCTCCAACAAATGCAGGCATCTTTGTGGCCTCTGCGTAGCTGTCATAGACATTGGGATATCGAATGCGTTCATACACTCTTTCTCTGCTCAGTACAGGTTCCCGTCGTGCAGTCAGCAGGGCCTGCTCTCTGTGCAAGCAAACACATAAAAGATGCAACATGAACAACCCAGAAAAAAAGTATCGGCAAACTGTACATAAAAGGTACTTGATTGGGTAAAGCTAAATACTTCAAGATGAGGAGAAGAATGCTCAATAACAGAATTTTTTGTCAAAGCAGATGAAGAAAGGAATAGATTGTAGGGTTGGGTGACTGGATTGATTATCGAAGATTGTTTTTTGGGGGGGTAGATTTTTGTCATTTTATTTTGCCAATCCAATGGTCTCCCTGCAAAGAAGGAGTGAGAATCGCTGTTCAGCAGGCAGTTGCTCAGCAGCACATACACCTGCCAGAATATATTGGTAATAACTGTTTTTTTGGGCTGATGGTGGCAGTTTGGAACCCTAACCTTAATAAACAGTAATGCCATTTCAACTAAAAACTTTGGCAGAATGTCACACTCATATCCATCCATATTTTAGCTTTAGAATGAACAGTGCAGTTGATGGTTCAAATGGATGTTTGGCATTATGTTCCTTCCTAAAGTGGCTTACCTCTCTGCTAATCTTTTCCGTCATACTGGGCTGGATTTAGTCATGCTAAGTTTTTAATTAAACAGATCGCTGCTCATTTTTTTTTTATCCACTGAAATTAAACTTTCAGAAAAATCCTCTACAAAAAGATGTGACAAGCTGCAGTGTTGCTGTGCGTTTGATCTATTTTGTTAAGCTCAGGCCAAAGTTGTCATAAAAAATGCAGAAGGTTGTCGGTTTTGATGCCGACACCTGAGAGCACAGAAGGAGATGGACATACAGAGAACTGAGACAAATAAAAGAAAAAAAACTGTGAGAAAGTTTGGAAAAATTATATACCGCTGGGTTCTCATCTCTCTGGGGTCGAAGTTCATGAGCGCATCTGAGAAGTCGCTGTCATCCATTCCTTTGCCTCTCTTCCTCTCTCTCTTCTCCTCCCTGCGGTACATCTTCATCATCTGTTTCTCCTGCTCTGACTGGATGGTCACCTGGCACCCATAGGTGGGCTTGGTGACTTCGCCACTGGCTTTGCGGCTCATATCTGAAGGAAATATAAATAAATAAGGAAACAAAAGGAAAAATGTCATGACATCAAAGGTTTCCTGGACAGAAATAAATCATTGTATTTCTTTAAATAGAAGTCCCTTGAAGATCACCACACCAGACAGCAATATAATATATGTAAAAAAAGTGTATAACAACTAAGGGGTTTATGGTACAACAGTACGTGTATGCGCCACAAACAATGAATGAAACAGGAGACTCAATTCAGGGTTTTCTTTACTTCAGTACTCAAACAATTACTACCACATTAGCCTCATATACTGTAGTTATGTACGGTACATGTCTTATGTAAGTAGAGAATATAAAAGGTCTTTCTAAAATTTCACTTTTGTGGACAATTCAAAGTCCACATCCAGCCTAGTATACTCCAAATCACCGTAGGTGTTTGACCACAGGTGTATTATTGAAGATTATGAATTACTAATTTGTGCCTGCTTTTTTTTTCGTTATCTCCTTGATCTGCCATGTTCCCTACTTTAAAAGGTCAGATAGTATAGATAAGCATAGATAGTATAATTCATTATATTTTAAGTTTCCAGGCTCCAATGCAGACAGCTTCATTGTTCACATGGAGAATACAACATCAGGTCAGCCAACGTCTGTAAAAACGGATCCATATTTCAGCATTTATCTTGATAGCCCATTGATGTTAGATGCAAGTGCATGTGGCATTGCATGGGTTAAAGTTCCCCATTGCAGCCTCCCTGTTTGAGGCACAACAGCTCAATAAAAGGCAGAATTGCTCTTGAAAACAGATGAGATCTGATGATTGCACCACGGCCTGGGCTGATTGACTGAATGATTTCTTCTTTATCTCGTCTAGCGGCTCTACCTGCTGCACAGCCTCCCTCTCGTTCTAGCGGATCCCCTCTTCCTGTCACTCTTACCCTCCCTTCCATTACCTCACCCCTTTAACTCTGTCACCTTCTATGCACCTATTCCTCTGTCTTAACCATTCCGCGTCTTTTACTTTCCCTCTCTCTGGGAGCTATTGTGCCTTGTTATGCATCTACAACAGTGATTGCCTCCAAATCTTCACGATTCAAATTTTCAAGCGATCATGGTGCCATAATGATGGTTTCAATGTGTTTTCACAAATGTTCTTTTGTTTTTTTTTCACCATTACATCAGATTTTCAAGAGCGCTCTGTATGGAGTCAACATATAGTAGTAACATACCACTGTATTACAATAATCCACAATTTTATTATTTTCTGTGACTAAGATATATAAAGGGAAAATCCATTTTCCAAAATAACATTAGCACTTGTTGTGTGTTGTGTATTTCAAGGGTATTGAGTATTGTGGGATTTGGCATACAGTGTCGCCAGTTGCGGCTGCAGAGCCACTGAAGACAATTCTACAATTCTAGAGTTCCTACAGGCAGCTTGTGAATCTCTTATCAATTATAAGCAAGGGAGATATCCCTGCAGTCATTCCAGATACTGACTCTGAATGCTGTTCCAGGACACGTTGTAGTGTGTTGGGGAGTCTGTTTGACCAACTTAGGAACATTTCTAAACTGGACAATGTGAATTGAAAACCTGAACACATAATAAATCATTTTAGCTGATGTAGCACTACTTATTAATGTTACCCTGCACAGCAGCTGAATTATTGCAATAACGTGATCACGCAAGAGTCAGAGTTCAAATGTTCAAGTGATGCTTTTTTGTTCAAATCAAAAGTGAGCAGGCCAGTCAGCATCCTGTGTGGAGCTATTGGCAGCTGAGGGGGAAGTGGGGAGTGATGATGACACTGCTTCTTCAAAACAACAATAGCTGCTCCTAAAGAGATTACTGTAGATGTTATAGCATCAGTTTTATCAGAACCGAAGGGTTTTTCTTTATTGAGAGAAGAGAGCTGCACTGAACGCTGTTCTCGACGGAAAATGTGTTTTCATTCGTCTCCTGATTGACTTCGGGAGAGTTTTATGAAAGAAGGTTCATTAAAATACCTGTCAGGTATGTTTTGAAAGCGCCTGCCCTTTTCCAATCAGTTTCTAATGACAGCTTCTCAGATGGTTCTATGAAACAAACCATCTAAAGAAACAAGAAATTATAAACCATAGTTTCATCAAAGTGAGAGGTAAAGGACAATGTAGAGGGAGCTGGTCATTATTGCGAATGGAACCCCAACAGGGTGATGCAGGACTTGAATCAGCTGGAAGGAGTTTCATTGGCAATAATGACCCCTTCACTCTACATTATTCTGCTTTTTACACGGCTACTTACTAAAGAAATCACTAATTTGACACAAAATATTGATTTCAACGGAAAGCTTTCCACAGCTGACGCTATATTGACTGGATTTCTTTCTGCGGATTGATCAAGGTCCTCCAGAAGTGCATCTATAGCAACGGTCTGCTATACATAGTAGCTGCTATTCAGAAATGACTGATCGTAATATGCAGTAATGGACCATTCACAATCAAGTAATCAACAAAATGTAGAATGAATAATATTGAATTATTGTCCAAGCCTATGTAGCTAGTTATCATTTGCCTTGTAAAGATGCAGTTATTCAGTGTAAAACTAGGAAAGGATAGTGAGACTAGAAAACTGCAAATGGATGTCAGATATTAGCTGGCAATCTAATTCCCTCAAAATCTAATTTGCAGAATAATGCATAAATATGCACATTTTGCAAAAAACATAAACATTCATTCAGCTCCAACTAAACGGCTCCAGTGCCAATGATATATTTCTGTTATCACGAGTCATATAAAAGAATCCATAATAATCCCTATAATTCTTTCTGCTCGCAATGTGGCTTAATAATTTCAATATATAGCTCTCATCAACATTTAAGCCCTATAACTGTGAAGAGAGTAAAAGCGTTTCGGTAATGACTTCTATGAATTATCCAATTACTCCAGCTAACCAAACAGATTGCCTTGCTTAGCAATGAGGATGAAGCAACACTCCCTGCAGCCACTGCGTTATTGTTCTCTGTGTTAGTTGTCATACTCAGAGCTGTGAGCGGAGTTCGTACTTGAGCGGCAGAGAAAAGCCCCATTTCTGATTATGGCCAAAGGAAATTGTCCAAAATGCTTGTCAGAGAAGCACTAGCACCATCTTCTTGTTAAATTCTTCGCAGAACCATTTGCTATGGTACATCGAGTCTGGAAAACTGATTTCTGTGTACTTTTCTATACATGTTCCTTGACACCTACTGTACCACACTTGATATTGATTGATTGAAATATGCTTAATGACCCAGTCAAGGCGTTTGTACACACCACTTAATGGGAGGCTATTTATACCTGGTTGGGGCTGTCAGCATCCCATTGGGCTCCACTATATGTGTCTCCTTGCTGGTCTATCTTGTGTTATCTTTCCAACAATAAAAAAAACCCTGAATATTCAGTCTGCTGTCATATACTGTAAGTGACCTTTTCACTACCCTTTCTATATCTGTAACTGCAGGTTATGAAACTAGAAAACAGTAGGTTTGTGAAAGCTAACAGCCCTCCGTGCATTTTTCTTGTGTTGCTCTGTGTACAATGACGAAGCATTAAAAGGCAGATGCTTCAGCTGTCAACATGAGATTAGAGTCAGGGGATCAATGATTAGGAGCATCTATATACGGTATATAATAATGTATTGCAGTATGTCCATGGGATTGCATTTTCTCTTGAATAGCCCTTGATATATCCAGCACCTGTTAAGAACTTTTGGGGATATATGGGCGTGGCGTCTTTTTAAATGTCCATACCACTGTCTCTAACAGCCATTGAAATGTGGAAAAGAGCCACCAAGAGAATATGTTCTTTGATAAACATTCAAGTGCCAAGCTGCAAACTGCAATTTAAAAAGCTAATCAGCAAGAGACAGGCATTCCCACTAAATCCCACTCTTCCTGATGGCATGCAAATAGTGGAAAATTTAATCAGCCTTTTTTAACCCCTCCTGACTTCACCCTCAGTTGTCAAGGCAACACTAATCTCAAAAGCTGTCTGGCAAGTGAAATATTTAACGCTGATCAAAAGTTCTTCACAATGGGAATAACATTAGCTGATGTTTGAAGCAGCATATGAGTGTGACCACAACTACAGCTGTTTTACTGAAATAAAATATTAACAGTTATTGGCAGATATATTTCACAGATACATTATATTGTATCAACCAAATATTTGCTGATGAGTCTCAGATTTTCTTTTGTTTTAATGATAGTGCATCAAGTATCTGGAAGTTTGATAAAGCTGAAGTTGTCTGTTTGCAATCTTAATTGTATGGGACTATGTATAGGACGGTAACTAGCTTAATGGTCTACAGCTTAACTTTGAGAGCAAACGTAGGTAAAGTAGTGACCTCTAGGATAATCACCGTTTAGTTCTGACCTTTTTATGTAGCTTTTAATTGCAACCAAGATATGTTGTGAGCGGGATCTTTTACAGTATATTGACTTGTCAGTGTCCTCTGGTGAATAAACTATTTTACTGTGAAACTGTTTTTAAATTACATTAAACTTATTTTAGCATTGTTGTACTGATCTTTTTTGTTACTTATCGACTACACCTGTTGTAAGCTAATCAGCTAATATGTTTGTTTCCAGCTGTATTTTCAGCCAATTTCTGTGTATAGTCTCAATCATGTGCTTTTCCATGTATCTGTATCCTTTTTTGCGTGCACGATAAAAAAGGGACCTGCTCACATAAACAGCACCACTTTTTGTCAAAGGTTGAGAGCGTACGTTTAAGAACAAAAATATGTCATTAGTATGTGTATAAGACAGATGCGTATTTTAAACACTCATTATAAGTTAATGCATTTGAATTATATATTTGCAATCGACTTAAATAGATTGAATGTATTATATCATGACTGAGTTTTTTTGTTGAGGCTGCAATTATGTCCATTTAACTCTGATTTAAAATGGACTTAACATCATAGGGCTACACAAATAATTGAATTGTCTAATATTTCATTTGAATTAGAGTTGATGGTATACATAAATGATTTAACCTGCTAAATGAATGAACAGTGTTACTCGTCTACATTGATTATCTCATGTCTTCACACACACCATTAAAATCTATATTTAGGAAGTGTGAATTTTAAAGTACTGCAAAACTTCTAAGGGATGAGTCAGTAAGACTTTAAAGCTGGGTCTGCAGTGTTATGTGCAATAATTAAATAATAATTTGGGCAATAGTTGCATAATAACCTTTCAGCATAGTGTAAATCCAGTGGTCAGGAGAAAACTATATTTCAGGCTTTAGAAAATTCAAATTGTGATGAGAGACAATCACAGCTCATTTCAGAGAGGAAGTTCCTATTGGCTGATCTACGTGCACGTCTCTTCAGGTGGTGAAAGCTAGATTCAACAGTGGAAAATCGTGCAGAAAGAGTTGCTATTCCATTATTGACAATGATGCGTCTAAAAGTGTCTGACAGAGGCTCACAGCTGCAGCTAATTCAATTTTATGTGTATGTAGTTAGCTAGAGCCTAGAATCACGCAACGAGTAACGGTTGTTCAGGGTAAACAACCTGGCAGCTTCCAAGGATGAGATGAGCACAGCTATCGAGCAAGTTTTATCAAAATTAGAGAGTATTCTTTCTCTGAAAGAAGAGCAAATGGCACTGGAGGCTTTTCTCCGAGGAAAAGATGCTTATATCCTTTACCTACATGTTGTTTACTTTCGGAGCTTTCCTCAACGCTTCGTTTGATCTGATTGGTTGATTTGGCCCGTCTATCACCAACACACCAAAAAAGATGGTTTATCCAATCAGCAACAGGTATTTTCGCCCCTTCCCAAAAGATCTCCAAATGAGAGTTCCCAAAAAAAACCATGTTACTATATAATATCATCGGGATCACAATCCCAATCGGGGTGATTGAAATTAATGACTAGTGCAGGTTATTGTATGAAGCACAGACATATGGATTAGGATAGAGAGGGGAGGGCTGCAGGAGGAGGGCTGTATTTTCAATTTTTTTTTGGGGGGGGGGACTGCCTTTTCCAAAATCTGCCTACCCCAGCTTTAAATAGTTGCAAGGATTATTCTGACAAAGCAGAAGCTCTCGCTTCTAATCTTCAAATGCTCTTTGATGTCTACCTTGCATATGGATCAGAAAACAGTTCTGGTGATGAGAAATAATCCATTATATCTTTCCACCAATCAGTAAAACTTGCCATCTTAGGACAAAGGAAACAGGGGACCAAAACACAATGCTGGCTCACGGTGGATGAAAGCATTTGAGGTTAAAAAAATAAATAAATGAAAAAAAAAAGTTTCATGCATGGAGGGCGGGTACATGAGTATCAAGCAGTGCCTAAAATGGGCTGGTACTCACTGATACTGAGTAACCTTAGTTGGTATTGCATACTAATACATCCCACAACTGGAAAAAAACAGCCTGTCACCATTCAGTCACTGCTCCACACAGAGCGTGTTCATAAGCGTTGTGATGGCCACCACTTGCTCATCTCACAGAACAAATACTTTTACAAGGTATAATCAACCCACACCCGTGTTTTCTCTCGCCGAAGGCCTATATGCGTTTGAGCATATTAACCGTATCTGTACTGACATATCAGCTCAGTCTGTGTGTGTCACCTGCTGCCTCACTAGCAGGGCGGAAAAATAAAGTCAATGAATCAGTTAAACACTAGTGATTTCTTCCCATGGAGCAGATATGAAATCTCTTTTGGTTTAGTAAATGTCTGTCGGTCAGCTGGTGAAGGAAGGTTATCCAGCAGCCGTCACTGACGGCCGACAGACGGCTGGGACGACGCATTCTCTCTACTCGTCAATGTTAAAGAAGCTGCGGGGCTCACGTGTTATGGTGTTGACGGCAATATATTCTTACAGTGCTCACTGCTTACATATTGTTCATGTCTTATCTGTCACTCTATTGTCATTTAGGAACTTACATATTGATATCGTGAGAACACTTTTTACCTCGACAAGAAATATCATTACATTTTGAGATCATGAGACAATATCTCATCACACCCCTATTGTATGTATTGAAATGCATATGGAAACTGACAATACTTTTCTCATCTCACTAAGCTAGAAAACACTGGGTAACACTTTAATTGAAGGGATATCCATAAGTCTGACATGACACAATATACTCCTTATTAACTTGTTGTGAATAAGAAGCAGTCTTCATACATTTTTAAGACTGCTGTCTTTAAGTGTAACTCGGTAACTTTTAATGAAAAATTGAAATTGTTTGAGATGTTTGCGTTATGACAACTTGACATTAACCAAGACAAAAATGTCTGTTATGACAATTGGACATTAACCTAGACAACAAAACCTATTTAGATGTGTTATAGCAGGCCTAATTGACAACAGCAATAAAGGCAGTGGATATGCAATTGTCACAACAACAATGATGCAGTGAATAGTACATGACAGATCACCTTTTTGGTCCTACTTACAATTCTGGGTTTAAACATATTGAAATCAAGCAGCAAAGGACTGTCTGTCAACGATCTCCAGCATAAAGCTTAAAGCTGTCAAACACATTGCTGCACCTGTAGGGGAGACTCTCAACTTTATATAAAGAGAACTATTATTGGCAGCTCTCTGTTATCATCATTACTGTCTAATATCAGCAGAGACAAAACAACTTGCCCGATAGCAGTAAGGTTTTGACAGACAAGCTCTTTTTTTCTGGCCTAGAACATAGACAAATTGTTATTTGATTCTGCATGACACTACAAAAAGAGAGAAGCATAAATAACCTCAAGAAATTCAGTGAATGAGCTTGTACAACCCAGATGATTTTTTTTCTTTTTATCTAGATAAATTCACAGGTGGTATTCATGACTATTTCAACTCTTTAAAACAAGTGGAGCTTTTGTTACCATGGAGATAACATGGTTGCCATGGGTCTGTCTCACCTGGTGGGTAGCCAGTCCTGTCAGGTGGGATGGTGAGGAGGGAGTCAACGATGGCCACCCTCCGCTGGAGGAGGGTGGAGATCATTTCCAGTCCCTCTGGGCCCAGCAGCTCGAACAGCTGGAGGGAGAGAGTGGAAGAGGGGGGTCAGGGGGCATGTAAATAAATCGCTGCAAGCCAAAAAATACAGTCACCTACAGAAGCAGGAAACATACCACCGCAGACACACATCCTAACATGTATACACATCCTATGGCTCACCAATACCCCCAAGCACGCATCTACTGCCAAGGCTGAGCACCTGGTAATTACCATCCGCCTGGTACAGAATATGCTCTGCCGCTTAGCCTCCCAAACATAGCCACCTGGCACTAAGTAAGTGACAGAAAAACAACAACAAGAAATCCTATGTGCAGCAGCATGCAATTAAAACCTTAGTGGAGACAGGGCTGCACAGACAGTCATCAGTATCATGAGACGGAAGTGATGATTTTAATTGAGGAAGTTTGTGTTCTCTAATTGGAAAATAGTCACCCTGAAGGCCAGGTATGTAATTTGATGCTGTAAAACAGTGCAGTATTTTTTTTTCTCTCCTATCAGGGTTTGTTTGAGGATGGAGGTATGGCTTGCTCTTTCAGTCTGTCCTCCCTCAGGAAGGCAATAGTCAGCACAGCAGGAAACTAAAACAACAGACGCACTTTGATGTCGGGTCAGCCACCGTCTTTGTTGGGGTTATCTTTGTTTCCCTCTGTGGTTTCTTTTATATCTGTTCTAAACTTCTATTGGTCCCACTGAATGTCTCTGTTTTATTAGAGTTGAGCCGACTGTATGTCGGGAGTGGGTGGGAGGGCTGCAGTTTCACCTGTTCAAAAGGATTTTTTTTTTTGTTTTTATGAACTCATGAATTCTGTCCTTGGAGTTGACTGATTAGGTGTGAGTTCCACTGGGACTGAGAGGCAGAGTTTTTCTTTCAGGTGGATTATGTACAGTCAACCATTCTGCAGGCAAGTCCAGTTCCAAAGCATTAACTGTTTAATAACTTAATTTCCTCAAGGCTACAGATCAGGAGTGCAAAAATGTGTGTCCTCTGCTACTTTATCTGTGATTAAATATTCAGCCTTGCCTTCTCAATGTTTCAGCTGGTAAATGGAACAACTAAAGCATTATTTAAATTGAGTCAACACGAGGCAGTGCTGTATCTCTTCTGTGACCAATTCAACATGAACCTAAATTGGGGTCATTTTAAGCAGTCAGATATCGAGTGCATTTAAATCCATGATACGCCATATGGGGCACAATATACTCAGATGTGTACTGCTGTATTGTTACCATACTTCAGCTAGTGTTTGTGAAAAGAAATGTTGAGGCATGAATATATGTAAATAACATTGTACTCTAAAATGGAAAACAATAAAAAAACATCCTTTGTGGAATCTCATGTTGGCAGTATGAATTTATATATATAGATATATATATATATATATATATATATATATTCATTTAATTTATTTTCGTATATATATATATATATATATATATATATATATATATATATATATATATATATATATATATATATATATGAATAACAATTTCAAACAGAGCATTTATAATGAATAATAACCTGTTTCTTTGCTCATTCACAGGTCCCAAAGTGCATGCTGCTGGTTCAGGCTTCTTGTTAAATAGCTGACTATTGTTATATCTGGGGGACAATGGGGTTAATTTAACACTATGTAGCATTTCTGTTGTTGCAAAGTGTTCGTATCCACACAATGCTAAAAATCTCTTGTCCAAGTCACTTTACCTGTGTTTACTTGAAAACATACTGTATATGACCGGGTATCATTTTAAATGATTTGATAGTGGGGTCATCATAACTGAGTTTCAGTACAACTTCCAAAACAAACATTTGTTCATAGTTACACACCCTCTTTTCTTGTTTTCATTAAACCAAAGAAGACAAATTATTTAAATGTCTAAATATAAGCAACCAGCTACAGTGGTTATGGGCTGCGAGTGCTCCAAAAACCGTCCGCAGCAGTATGTTGGCTTAGCACTTTCAGAGTGACACTGATGGAGGCTGTTGCGCTGCTGACATGCTGCTTTAGTTATACTGCCTGTGTAGACAGGCTGTTACTGCCCAATTTTTAACAATATTTAACAAAATGCGCCAAGCGTCTCAAATATTGCAGATGCAACATAAACAGCTGTATAAGAATGTTGCCAAAATATGGAATAAAAATTAACATGGCTTAAATCAGATATCTGATGAGAGCAAAAGTAGAACTGAGTTGTCATGTTACCTACTGTATGTTTGGTGCTTTAAAATTGGATTACTTTCATTTGGCATATTTTTGTCCAACATGACGTAACAATAAGTGTAACACAAAAGGAAGAGTAACTATATGTAGTAAAAATTGTAAATGCAAACCTCCCTAACAATAAATAGGCCTCTTCCAGAGCGGGGACTTAATGACCTGTAACAAGTCTAGACACGGTTACAGGAACTGCCTTTGTTTTCAGTGTACTCCCTTCCTCTTTGGTGTGTGTGTGTGTGTGCGTGTGTGTGTGTGTGTGTGTGTGCGTGTGTGTGTGTAAATGGGAGAGAGAGAAAGGGAGCATGCAGCAAAGGGCCGCAGCTCAGAGTGAGTGAGGTTTTGGTGAGGCGTATGTTAAAAGTTTGATTATATTTCTCAGTTACGGTATATTTGTTATTTTCAGAATCATATAAAATTTACAGTAGCGAGATGTTTTTTTCCTACTTATTTAATTCAAGTTAAAGGTTAAATTAATAAAACATGAAATAAAACGATTCCTGTTCCAAGAGGCTCCTAGTCCAAACAACCCCTTATTTAAGGGGTTCCCTGTAAGTGTTCAGTGTTTTTTTTAAACATCAATATCAATAATGTGAGGCTACTTGAAAATACAATGAAAAACTGCCTTTTCAATCTGCTACTGCATGTAACCAAATGGCTTCCTGATGTACGGCCCCCCTCCCACAGCTCTGCGACAAGTGTAAAATGTCAGCAATCGCAGGTCCGAAATGAGTAATAAAAAGAAGCAGGTTCCCTCTATTGTCAGCTTTAATGGCACGGAGTGCAAAGCCTTTAAACTTTACTGTTGACTTTGGAGTCACACAGAGGTAGATGCATGGAGAGTCTGCATGAGGTGCACTCTCTCTCACACACACATATAAAGACACACACAGGGCATTCTACATCTAAAGATGTCAGTGGTAGAGTTCACTTCTAAATGTCAACTACGTGAGAAACATTGGAACTAACTAACCAGCTTTACAACTTCTATTCTTCTGTAGAGAAAGAGAATAGTAGTTTGTTCTGTACTGTCCAAATATTATGACAAATTGAATTTCTATTCTTTGGCAACACTGTTATTGAAACTGTAATGCTAATAAAGCCCTTTGATTGATATTCACACTGTACATCATAATTAGAGAACAAATTATTAATAATCAATTTTTCTGAAATATTGTAATTTATTATTATTATTATTATTATTATTATTTATTTTATTTATTAATTTAATTTGAATATCTGCTGTGGCTATACCGCTGATGTACTGGCATGTGTTTTTCAAATAACCAAGGCAATTCAACAAAGACTTAAGACTTAATTTTGTGAAAAAAAAACAGTGACCAAAATTAGAGAGCAGTAACCATTGTGTCAGAAGAAAATATTTAAACAATGTTGGGCTATAGGATTAAAAAATGAATAGGAAGTGCAGAGGCCCCTTGCTTTGAATGACTTAAGTTAATTTGCGCCCACAGGACATCACTAGTTTCTCACACTGCTCTGGTTTGGATCTTGGTCCCTTCTTCTTGAAGTCTCTTTCACAGTTCAGTAACTGTAGTGAGTTTCTTAGCCCTTACTTTGTTGCCAAGGATTTTCCAGAGATTCTCTATGGGATTTAGATCTGGACTATGACACTTCCTCCTCCAAATTTAACTGACTTCTTTAGACACTTCTGGTTCAGTCATACCCAGTCCGACGCCAAACCAAAATAAATTGAACTTTAGCTTTGAATCCTATAGCCCTATGAAAACATTGTTTGAATGTTCTGTTCTGACACAATGGTTACCGCTCTCTAATTTTGCTCACTGTTTCCTTCACAAAATAAAGGTTTTTGGTGAAGTGCATTGGTTATTTTAAAAAAAACCTGCTAGAACAGCAGTGGTAAAGCCACAGATATTCTATCAAATTATGAACAATAAAAAATGATCTCTTATTTTTATCTCCATATAAGCGAGAGTGAGATAGATGCAGCAGAGGAGCAATATGGACAATATAAAAGCTTTGGAGTATAAAGACGGAGGATGGAAGTGGGTGAAAATGCAGAGGGACAGGATGATGGAGCGCTTTCCTTATTCATAAGTAAATGATGGCAAATAACTGCTGGAGGTTTCAGCAGGGTGAGACACAACAGAGGGCTACGGTGATCCTGAGCCTTACACTTATATTTCCTTTCTGTCTGTTCTCTTCACTTCAAAGGAAAATGTGGAGGCAGATGAAAATAGAATGGGTAGCCTATTCTTACTGTAGCTGTACTGTTATACCAGCTCATTGCAATCTACAGTTTCTTGGGGAAAATCTAGTTCCTCTTGACTTCTTATTCCAAAATTATTTTTATTCAGGGTCCTTACACATTTTCCAGTTCAAAATTCCATAGTTTTCCAGACTTAAATTTCCACACTTCTAGGTAGATTTTCCAAACCATATTTGACATCATATTTTGACATCTAAGTACAATTACTTAGTAGGGTTTACATGTTTTAAGACTTATTTTTACAGTCAATATGGAAATTGATATTCCAGAATTCCAGCCATTAGAACTACCCACCATGTTTAAAATAGCCATATAGTAGCATTTAATACATTTAAACCGCAGTAAAACACAAAAAGCAGATTTGTTATTCATGCTTTTTTCAACATAATTTTATAGAATACATATACTTATAGATTATGCATTTATAAGGGCATGAAGAAGGAAGATTAAAGGCTGTTTCTTCCACCCAGTGCAAAGTGATGCACAGCTCAACTGAAATTGCTAGTTTCAGACCAACGCAGTTATCATTTTCACACCCAGTGCCCATGTTGGAAAAGGCCAATTAATTCCAGACTTCTTGTTTTGCTGCACCGGCTATTCTGGGTCGTGTAGTATTAAACTGCATTTCATGCTACAAACTTTACAGCCTTAGTGACATGTCTTGTCACTATGATAACGAACAACAATGTCAGGTCTGTTTTGTACTAATCATATCACAAAGACAAACAGCTCAATGTATATAATGTCCTATATAATAGAGGCTTGAAAATCTGCCAAAAAAGAATTATAAAAAAAAAAAAAACTCTTTATGCACGTCCAACAAAAAGTTTAATTTGTTAGGTTTTTCTTTCCTTTTCTATAATTTAGAGTATTAACATGATCTCATCTTAACTTTCGATCATCAACATTGTTTAGAGGTTAAGGTTTCTTAAAGCTGAGGTTGACCTCTGCTTTTATATGTACATGTTGAGCTGCCAATTCCAATGGGTCTTTATTACCAATAAAGGTCAAAGTCATGCAGAAAGCTGGACATGTCTAAAAAGGTCTGGAGGTAAAGGCTAAGGATGACTTGGTCTAACAGCCAGGAAAAGGCCTGCTGCTGAAGGTCAATGTTATAGAATCAATAGGAACCCCGAGACTTTAAATGTACCACAAGGACAGGTCAAACTTCATGTCACAGAAATACCATGTTGAGAGACTCCTCATTTTTAAGTTTGAGTTTAAATTGGTCCCTTAAGTTCTTCACCAGGTCTGCATCAGAACAGGGCTGACCCCTAAACACTGATGATTCAAATTATTTGTTGACACGTCCCAGGATCTTATTTTGTTAGTCAAATCATGCAGGGTTTTTAACTGTACAGAGAAAAACACAGGATAACAGTATGGCTGGCTAAAGACATTTACAAACCTGAGTCTTAGACAAAATTAGAGATGTGAAGGAAACAGAGGACAGCACGTCTTGTTTCTCTTAAAATGTCTTTCTTGTATATATCTATATCGTTTCTATCACAATGTTGAAAAACCAGAGGCAGAACTGCGTTACGGCAATATTAACTTCATTTGGACAACAACTTGGGTTCTGATCCTTGCACATTATGTTAATTCTGCAATAACGTTCCTAATAAAAAGGAGGTTAATTTGTTGAGTTGTAATTCACACAAAGGTATACAAAAATAGACTTTGCCTTGTGGTTATTTCATATAGACCATTTATTTATTGAATTACCAGAAACCCTTACTACTTCCAGCTCTTTTACTGGGACCAGACCCATCTTTGAACTCAGCCTTCATTCGGATCTTAACTACACAGCTATAAAGTTTTGTGACTGCATCTTGTAAGATTGTACCACTATCACAGTGCCAATTACATTGTAAAAATTGATAATAACAAGCAGATGGTAACTCAAATTGTTAAGAATATCTGATGTGAGATATTTTGAGTTTGTATTTTGCACTAAAGTTCTTAATAAAATGGGGAATGACCTATATCGGGATACAACATTTTCTCTATATTTTCCAGCCCTAGTATCAACATCTGTCAAACTACTTAAAACCATGTCTGTGATAGTTCCCGCTATAGTAGGTGTCTCCAGGATCACATTTTGCCATCACACACAAACTAACACACACACGCTCACTCACACACATACACACACAGTTAAAACAATACTAGCATCGCTGCTGCGGCTGGTATACAGTGATGATCTGCAATAGGCAAATTCAAGCGTATAAAAAGATTCCAAAAATTATTTATCAGAAACAGTATCAGACGATTTGAAAGTGACACAAACCTCATTCTGCAGCTCATCGTCACTCTTGTGGGAGGCTAGCATTTCAAACAAGGATGTGCAGAGCTCCTCTGGGCTGGATGAGATCATGTTGCCTCCATCCAGGTACTTCTCCACCTCTGTTCTAAGGATGGCTCCATCCCCAGAACTTAGAGATCTTCCTGAGCTGGACACCTCTTCCTCACTGGCAACTTTCCTCCCGCTCTGCTGGTTGTTGAAGAAGTTGATGAAGTCTAAATTTACGTTCTCCTCTTGGATGCCAGAGCAGGGAAGGTCCTCCAGTGGGTCCAGTGCATAGCAGTCGTATGAGAAGGCGATGTTACGTCCAAAAGCAGAACTTCGCTGGGGGTTGCGACGTGAGCACAGGGTCTGGATAAAGTTCTCAACTCTAGAGTCTCCGAGTGGAGCCACCAGCCGAGCCACACAGGCACAGGAGGCTTCAGCTGCTGATGATGGAAAGGGGCCAAACATCTGTTTAATGGTCCGGGTCTCCTCTGTTCCCACATGGTCTTTGTTATGGAAGGTCTCAAACAGAAAGACAGCAGCACTTTCAATGGCTGCCTGACCATGTTCAGTCCCTACTGTAAAAAAGAAGAAAAACTTAATATTCAGACTTTGATATCATGATTCAGTGATCACTACAGCCAAAGACAGATTTAGTGGGGGCTCTAAGCAAACCTATGCATGGGGCCTTCCTCATGACTCAACCGTTAACTTATTGAGAATTTTAGTACTAAGTATTGTTAAGTACAATTTTGAGGAAGTGTTTTCTTGATTATTTTGATTTTATGCTACTTTATACTTCTATTTAACTACATTTAGGGAAAACATTGATGAAATTAACACCTATCTGTTATGAGAAAAAGTTACCCCTGAAAATGAGGACTATGATAAACTATATTACATTTTTTAAAAGACGGACACATGACCTGATTGTTGGTTTAATATTAACCAGCATGCCTCTATGGAATCACTCACTGTAGCTCCTAATTAATAAAACAGCATTCTCCCCCACCTAAATATCTCTTAAGATGTTGATTAAGTTCTTGACCTTTTGTACAACCGTTAAGAAGCATCTGGAATTCAGTGAAGTTATGTCCCTGTCCTTTCCTCTGTCTCTCTTCAGATTTACTATTCAACAAAGGCTAAAAATAAAATAATAATCCAAAATCATAGCAAAAACCAAATATTCTTTGGGTAGTTGATATTTAATTTAAAGGACAATAGTGCTTTATAATGAAAATAATTATAAAAATATTTTGAGTGCTAAAAATATTATTGCAATTTAAATCATTTAATATTAAAAAACAATAACCCTCTGTTTGAAAATGGTCTGGCTGCAGCCGCCACTCTAGGGCAGCTTCAATCTCAGGCAGGAAATGAACACCAAAAATACAAAATTTAAAAAAGAATTATACTGACACGTCTGGCTAAACACATTGGGCCTCATTTATCAATCTTGCGTGAAAACGGGCGCAGATCTGGGCGCAGAATTGGTCGTATGGCAGGACCCACGTGTGATTTATGAAACATTCATATCTGACCAATCACAGCGTACGAATGAGCGGGCCTTGATAAATGTGGCGGCTGAATTCGATCGTCATTAACATGTTATGCCCTTAAATATTCCTGTTTCGGAGGCCTCGCCCACTGAGGTCAAACATGGAGAGGAAGAACGCTGGTACAAAAAGAAACTTTTCCGACACACAGATCGGAATCCTGACATCCGAGATGGAGCAAAATAAAGATGTGCTTTTTGGCAGTCTTAAGAGTGGAATAAAAGGGGCCCATAAAAACGCTGTATTGAAAAGAATAACGGAGGCAGTCAACCCGAAGCAGCGCTCCACTGTGACCCGTGTGCGTGTGTACGCACTGCTGAACCTGCTCTCCTGCTGTGTAGTGGGGTTTGCCAGTGGGGTTATTAGGTATACCGTTAGAGGATAACCTTTCTCACCTAGAAGAACCATACCAAGATGTTAATCATCTGATACCTTGTTTGATTTAATGCAATTTATGGAGGGTAGCCACTAACCGAGGAGATGACTTTGGCTCTGCAGTACGCATTCCTGCAGCCGCGTGCCAACACATTAATTCACTCATTCATATTCAACCGCTTGTCCCTGTAGGGGTCGCCGGGGGCTTGAGCCGAGCTGTTTTGAAATATAAAAGAATCGCGTGTGTGTGTGTGTGTGTCCCTGGCCGCCACGTTTAAAAGCGATAGCTTGGCATCACAAATCACCTGTACATTTATCGAGTGGTAGTTTTTGCAATTGATGAATGCGTAATCATTCATGGATGGTGCCTTCAGACGCACATGAGTACAATCAATTGCTCAAACCACAATTTTTATTTTTTTATTTGTTTTAAGAATCCGTTTTGATCTGTTCTTAATATGTGACTGCTTATGCTTAATGACAGCTGAGATTTGTTCATTATTTTCAGCCAGATTTTGCTGTGCTGCACCGCAAACACATAGGCTGAAATTTGCGTACACAATCTCAGACCAGACGTGAGATTTGATCGTAGCTTCCGCTCACGTCCAAATTGATAAATGCCGAACTTTGCCAGGAAATGGTCATACGCACGTTTTTCTGCTCTACGTTCGTTTGATAAATGAGGGCCATTATGTGGGATGCACACATTAACCCTGCCCAAAGTTACACATGCATAAACTTAGGCCAGCCGATTTGCCCATTGTCAGAAAACTGAATGGGCGTTATAGCTACATTAGATATGAGGCGGTATGGCCCGACTCTACCTGCTAGTTGCCTCAGAAGGCTGTTACTATATATTGTAATTGTAAGGTGGATCAACGTTGCTGAAAAACAGCTTAACGACAGTGCTCTGTGATGATGTATCACGGTAGAAAATAATATCAAGGAAACATATAGGTCTTTCACACGTGAGATCAGAGTTCGTGCCCTGTGTGATCACAGCCTTTTTAGGTTAACTTTCTTCTAATGGCTCTTTAGTATTTTAATCCAAACCATATATTTTATTGTGTAAACCTAACCAAATAACATCCGCTTTGTTGTCCTAATGTGACCCAGACTATTAAAAAGTGATGTTAAGGGGTGATAACAATGACCGTTATCAAATCAAAATCCAACTTTATTTATACAGTACTTTTCATACACATCAAAGTTTCCACAAAGTGCTTCCCAGAAACAAAGCAAAACAAAAAGAAAACGAAAAAATAAATCTCCCCACCCCTTTCCCCCAATCTACAGATAGAGCAACAAATAATTTTAAGAAATTAAAAATACTCGATATTACAGAACTAAAGAAACAAAGACAGAATTAAACAGGATGAAGTAAAAGCATGGATCAATAAACAATATAATAGAAAGTGTAAGTGAGGAAACGCTATCCCCAACACTGAGGAAACACCAGAGGACAAACTCAGGACGGTTGTATTAAAGGAAATGTTAAAACAATAAAATAAATATAAACTGTAAAATGGGCAAAATAATCACTAAATAAAGTTTTGACAGTTGGCTATATCTTGCTGCACTGGCATAACAACATTGTGTGCTACATAGAGGAACAGGAAATCAATATATGTATACTGGTTAATTGAATAAATGTCTGCGTAGGGAAAAAGATTACTGCACCAGAAGTGTCAGTACAATTTTATTTTGTATTTTTTGTGGTCATTTCCTGCCTGCGATTGGCGCTGCCTCATAGTGGCGGCTGCAACCCGGTTTTCCTTGAGAACATGTCAGCACTCAAATGCGCATAAGAGGGCTCTTGAGCGTGCGTTAATTCTAACGTCCTGGCCTAACATGTTTCGGTATTGAGTTTAAGGTCTAAATACTTACTTTGTCAATGTAATATTTAGGGCCAACGCACCAAACCCATTAGTCCCTGGTACTAAAAGTGTGATGAACCTATTTCTGTAACAATAATTACTTGTCCGCTTCTCAGTCGCATTTCTGAGGGGCTTGGGATGCTCAAAAACTCACAAAAATTGTGTGATTGGGTTTGAGCATGGCCAGCAGGCTCTATAAGACCCCTAAACACACGTTAGCCTTCCAAAGTTCCTTTGAAGTTCGAGAAATTTGGTGGGATCATTGCTCCAGTCTCGAAGAACATATCCACTGTTTTTTAATTTTGCCATACATTAATTTTGAGGACTTTGTTACGCACAAAACACCCATGTTGAAACGAGTAATCTTTCTATTTATAGCGCTCAAATATATTATTAGACCCTGAACACATTTTGGATACTATTGGTATACAAAAACTCGGCGCACACATTAAAACCTGTGAACAGCTAGGATTTACAACGACTGGGATCATGTGAGTTTATTGGGTACCACAGCACCTCCATGCACATGGAAAGCCTTAGACAAAATTCTAAAATCCTGTTTACACTTTGTCATTATGGGGTGTGAACAAATGAATTCCTATATATTCATTCAAAGGCTGCAATATAACACAAATACAGTACATATGTATAGATTGATAGACAGATATATTACAACTTATTATTAGGGATGTCATTTTTTACTCAATATCGGCCGATAATATCGGTGGGCCGATATTATCGGCCGATATTGAGTAAAAAATGTAATATCGGGAATTATCGGTATCGGGTTTTTACAACCGATGTTAGTTCTGTAGGCTTCAGCATTTCCGAGTGTACCTGAATGCAACACGGGCCGTTTACAGGCGCGTGCTTGATGACGTATAACAACAACAACACGCTTCACTCGTAGGTTGCTAACCGTGGCTAGCAAGCTTCAGCTCTCCCGGTGCATGAGATGTCCGTGGTTTGGAAGTATTTCCAAGTGTCATCTACTAACAGTGAATGTGCGCTTTGCAATGACTGCAAGGCGTTGGTTATGAGAGGAGGAAACAAGGCGTCTTCCTTTAATACATCAAATTTGATCATCCACCTCAAGAAGAATCATGCGGAGTGATACGCTACATCTGTGCAGCAAAGTGATGAAAAGAAGCAACAGCCGACACCGAGAAACAAACTTTTTCTATCGTTCAAGATGCCGGATTCACCAAACTTGTGGAGCCACGTTATGTCATGCCCAGTCGTAAGTATTTCTCAGACCAGTGTTTACCCGAACTGTACAGCGTTGTTTACAGTCACGTCGAGAAGGTAATTTCTGGTGCTGTATCCATTAGATCCAATACAGGTTAGCATGTTGAGCTTAACTGCTAATTTATTGATTGTATTATTTGTCAAGTTACGGCTCTGTCGTTACTCAGTCTGGGAAAAGAGAACTATGTTTGTTTACTACTCTGGACTGAAGCTATGCATCTTCCTTGTTGTGATGTTGTCTGTAGTGTTGTTTGAGGCAAAATATTCTCTCTAAAAACACAAACAAATAAATGAATGGCACTTTTTTCAATAACTTGTTTTGTACAGACTGTGTTTACATTTGAAAAGACGTGTTGCATTTATGTATGCATCCAGTGGGGCATCACAATAACATTAGGCATAATGTGTTAATTCCATAATAGGTGATATGTGATGAATTTTGGTGTAAAAAGGCTGCATATATCGGTATCGGGTGATATCGGTATCGGAAATTAAGGGTTGGACAATATCGGAATATCGGATATCGGCAGAAAAGCCAATATCGAGCATCCCTACTTATTATCATTAGAAGAATCTACATAGTGTAGCAATGTTGTTTTGTATGACCATTAAATCTGAACTTCATAGCTTCAGAGAAGTATCAGCAGCTGTTCTTCTGAGCAGTAAAGGCTACTGCATGAGCTCAATGTTTAAGATCCCTGTACCTTTTTTAAATCATATTCCAAACAATTCATGCCTAACCAGAACTGCACTTAACAAAAAGGAATACAGGGTAATTGTCCAATTAGAGGAAAAAATGTCAGAGAGACAGAGGGAGAAGAGAATGAAGAAGGTTGGAGAAAAGTGAAAACAGATGAAAAGGATTTAAACCAATTAAAATAGTCTAAAAGCATCAGATTCGTTGCTGCACGAACCAGAGTAGAATGGCTGCTTTCATCCTCTCCAGAGTGTGCTTAAGAGTAACTTTTTTTTTTGGATCAAGCCACATTGTCTGAGGGCAGGTTCAACACATAAAGCATTGGTGGAGCATCACAACAACATACTGTTACTCTTGACTGGGGAATGAGAAGAAAATACAATGCCATAAACGGAGAGAAAAGCAAACGAAACAAAATGAAAATCATCACAGGCGCTCATGAGAGAGCTCCATAATTGACTTATGAAGTTAAGCTAACACTTGAAGTCATAGAGGAAGGATAACAGAATACGGCATGCTGTCAAACACCTGTTTCTGGAGTAAATCCAGTTTTTGTTGGGAAGCATTTTCAAATAAGATGCTTCTTCGAAAAAACAACCATTTATCTCTGTGTTGTTCCTAGACCTTAAATACACATTTATGAGCATCCAGTCTGTGCCAGTAGTCCCTGTGCAGTCATCTAATAACTAAGGAATATGCATTTTCCTGCCTCAGACCAGGTTTGTATTGAGTCTTTTTTTTAGTTTTAAGGCTACGTTCATTAGGTCGTCCTAGGTGGAGGAGCATTGGGAGTGACTGGTCCCATGGTTCACATTAACTTAACTACGGACTAAAAAAAAAATGTTTTCAAAAAAGATAAATAACTTTAAAATGTGCTGTGCTCGTAATACTGGGGGAAAAGGTGTGACCGTGATTGTGGTAACCCGAGGGTAATAATGCACGCACACTTTCATTGTAGTTCTGTGTACTTTACTGAAACTTTGTTGTAGCCAGCCATCCATGTGTACAAGTGGGGAGTAACCGCAATAACAGTCCCACAGGGTACAAAAACCCGACACTAAGGTTCCGGGGTGCAAACCTCTAATCAAGTACTGACACCGTTAAGGCTATAACACTTCTCCCCCTTTAAGTAAGAACATATAAGGTACAAATGAAAACCACATACCTTTACTTACAGTCCCCAGTATAGGCTACATTGTAAACAATTAACTAGAACTTAGTCAGTCATTTAGCTGCCTCTTTAGAATTCAACAGAACAGAATATTGCACAATGACAAACTGATGCTCACATACAATGACAACAACATTGTCTTCTGTATTGCACAGCATTTCTTTTCAACAGTTCAGCCTATCGGGAGGCTTATGCTGCCTCTTTGATTTCCTCAGCCCTGCTGTAGTGTCCACAGGTTCTGGAGCAGCCTGTGCTTCCTGAGCAGAGTTTGAGACAAGAGCAGGTGGGGGAGTTTGAACTAACAGTCCATCAGATGAAACAGACAGTCCATCAGTGTGCTCAGGTGATGCAGGCACCACCCAACAGTCCATAGAGCCGCTCACACTGTCCTTGTGTGAAACACCCTGTGAAACCTCCCCACCCCTATCAAGGCAGATGCGCACGTGATCCTGGTGGCGGCGAACTTGCCTGCTATCCTTTAACTCCACCACAAAAGACACCGGACCTGTCCGTTGTTGAATAACCCCTGGTAACCAGGGCGGGCCCCTGGCAAAGTTCTTTACATAAACAGCGTCCCCTGTCTTAAAGGACTGTTCTTTGGCATGTTGGTCTCGCCTCACCTTCTGCTCCTCCTGTGATCGAGCCACTCTTGCTGCCACGTCTGGTCGGAGAAGATCCAGATGAGATTTAGGTTTTCTCCTCAGTAACATGTCTGCTGGCGGCAAACCCGTTGTTGTGTGAGGGGTAAGCCGATACTGGAACAGGAAACGTGCAAGCTTAGCTTCCAGTGAGTGCCCTGACATTTTTCTCAGACCCTCTTTCAGAGTCTCCACCACACGTTCTGCTAAGCCGTTGGAGGCTGGGTGATAAGGTGCAGTGAGGATGTGGCGTATACCGTTTCTCTCCATGAACTCCTTGAAAACCTCACTAGTGAAAGTGGGCCCGTTGTCAGTTACAACAGCATCTGGCAGTCCATGTATAGCAAACACGCTTCTGAGCCTGTCAGTGGTGACTGGAGCTGTGATGTTTGTCATGATATGTACATCCATCCACTTTGAATGTGAGTCCACCAGCACTAGGAACATATGACCCATAAATGGACCTGCAAAATCCAAGTGGAGCCTTGACCACGGGCGGCTTGGCCACTCCCATGGGTGGAGGGGAGCAGGTGCTGGCATCTTTTGATTACTTTGACACTGTGAACATGCTTTTACCTTTTCCTCTAAGGCGCAGTCCATCCCAGGCCACCACACAAATGACCTGGCGAGGCTTTTCATCCGGGAGACTCCGGGGTGGGCCTCATGCAGTTCGTCCACAATCTGGGCTCGTCCTTGGGGTGGAACCACCACCCTGGATCCCCATAGGATACATCCATCCAGAACACTCAGCTCCTGCTGCCGCTTCGCATAAGGTTTTAGCTCCTCATGCTCAACCATTGCCGGCCAGCCCTGCATCAGCATTCTCTTCACCTGCGACAACACCGGGTCTCTTTCCGTCCACAGTTTGATTTGTTTTGCCGTCACAGGAGAGTTAGACAGTCTTTCCAACAAAAATACAGTTTCAGGAGGTAGGCTCGTTTGGCTTGGTGTCTCTGGGAGAGGAAGACGGCTGAAAGCATCAGCATTTGCATTGTCACTGCCTGCTTTGTAGACTATGTGATACTGGTACGCTGACAAAGTTAATGCCCAGCGTTGCACTCTTGCTGCAGCCATGGGTGGAATGCCTTTTGATTCACTGAACAGACCTAGTAGGGGCTTATGGTCCGTAAAGATAGTAAAAGGGCGTCCGTACAGGTACTGATGGAAACGTTTTACAGCAAAAACTACAGCTAGCCCTTCCTTCTCTAACTGCGAATACCCTTTTTCTGCTGCTGTGAGAGTGCGTGACACATACCCAACAGGCTGTTCATCTCCATCCTTCATGCAATGCGACAGAACAGCTCCCACGCCATAAGGGGATGCGTCACAGGATAAGATGACTTCTTTGTCTGGATCAAAATGCACAAGTAGCGGTGCAGAGTGTAACAGTTTTTTAACCTGCTCAAACGCTTTCTCTTGAGCCTGCTGCCACGTCCATGAGCTGTCTTTGTGCAGCAGCTGGTAGAGAGGGGTGAGCACCGTGGAGAGCTCGGGTAAGAACTTCCCGTAATAGTTCACTAAGCCCAAGAATGACCTGAGCTCTGCTACATTCTTTGGACTTGGAGCCTCCTTTATTGCCCTCACCTTCTCTTCCACCGGAGATATGCCCTGAGCCGAAATCTGGTGGCCCAGGTAGGTTACACTCGGAGCTTGGAACACACACTTACTGCTCTTCAAACGCAGCCCGGCTTCTGCCAGTCTTTTTAACACCTGGTCCAGATTTTTAAGATGCTCCTCTTCTGTTTTACCTGTGACCAAAATGTCATCTAAATAGGCTGCCACGTGTGGGATATTCTGCAGCAGGTTGTCTATAGTGCGTTGGAAGATAGCTGGACTGGATGCGACGCCGAAGACCAGGCGATTGTACTTAAACAGTCCCTTGTGGGTGTTTATGGTCACATATTGTTTAGAATCCTCATCCAGTAACAGCTGCTGATATGCATGACTCATGTCCAGCTTGGTAAATGTTTGTCCACCTGCCAGTGTGGCAAACAGATCCTCCACGCGAGGCAAAGGGTAGGTGTCCAGTTGTGAGGCTTGGTTTATTGTTAGTTTGTAATCACCACATATGCGTACCCCACCATCACCTTTCAGCACTGGCACAATCGGAGCTGCCCAGTCTGAGAACTCAATAGGCTCGATGACACCCATCTGCTGCAGCCTGTCCAGCTCAGCCTCTACTTTAGCCTTCATGGCATATGGGACTGTGCGTGGTTTGAAAAAGCGTGGTGGCGCTTTGGGGTCCACACACAGCTTCACTGTAGTGCCACGTAGGGTGCCAAGTTCGTCTTTAAAAACATCTGCATATTTTTCTAGGATTTCTCCCATCACTGCCACATACCTGATTTCTCTCCAATTCAGGCGGATTTTCTGTAGGAGGTCACGTCCCAGCAAACTTGGTCCAGCCCCTTTAACCACGAGCAGTCTCACTGTAGCCTCCTGGCCTTGATACAGCACCTCCACCTCTATAGCCCCAAGAAGTGGAATGCACTCACCCGTATATTGTCTCAGTCTGATGTCAGTCTTTTTAAGCACAGGTGCCTCTCCAGAGCACCACAAACTGCAGTAGGTTGCTTGACTTATCACTGAAGCTGAGGCGCCTGTGTCCACCTCCATTTTCAGGTCTTTTCCATTCACCTGCAATGTTTCATAGATGGGCTCCGCCCTTGGCTCACTGAGGTTGAACATGTTGAAGGAACACTTCTCCTCAGGCTCCTCACTCTGCAGGTGATGTGTTGCCCTGGGTCTTATCTTCCCCCAGTCTTTGTTTTGTTTATGTTTAGCACCCCTGCACTTCTTTGCTATGTGTCCCTTTTTCTTGCAGTTGTGACACACAGAGTCCTTAAAGCCACAATCATTGGCAAAATGTGCTCCCCCACAACGGTAACATTCAACGGGTTTTGATGGCTTGCCTTTGTTGTCCTTGTACACGTGATGAACGGCGCTTGGCTGTGTGCTACCGTTAGCTTTTTGAATGTCTTTAGTGTTGTTGACTGCCGTTTCCAATGCCTGAGCAATGTCCAGCGCTTTCTTGAAGGTAAGTGTGGTTTCTCCTAATAATCGGCGCTGCATGCCGTCATCATTTATACCACAAACCAACCTGTCCCGCAGCATGTCGTCCAGTACAGCCCCGAACTCACAGTGCTCCGACAGTTGTCTCATCTCCGCCACGAACGCAGCTACTGAAACCCCAGGCTTGCGTGAATGAGTGTGCAACTTGAAGCGCTGCACTATCACCGATGGCTTCGGGCTGTGATGATTTTGCAACAGCGTCACCAACTCCTTGAAGCTCAAGTCACCTGGCTTCCGCGGCGTTGCTAAATTGCGTACCAACTTATACGTCTTAGCACCGCACACACTCAGAAGAATTGACCTTTTCTTTTCCTCTTCAGAAATGTCATTCGCCAGGAAAAAGTGCTCAAGTCTCTCGACATATTCAATCCAGTCTCCGTCCGTCTCGACGAATTCACTAAGCGAGCCGACCATAGCCATTATGAACGTCTTCTTCGACTCCAACTTTACTATCGGCTGCTCTCGGTTTTAATCCTCGTCGCCAAAAAGTGTGGTAACCCGAGGGTAATAATGCACGCACACTTTCATTGTAGTTCTGTGTACTTTACTGAAACTTTGTTGTAGCCAGCCATCCATGTGTACAAGTGGGGAGTAACCGCAATAACAGTCCCACAGGGTACAAAAACCCGACACTAAGGTTCCGGGGTGCAAACCTCTAATCAAGTACTGACACACCGTTAAGGCTATAACACTGATTGTCTCAACACAGCTCTCAAGGACTGTTCCCCAACTCATCAAATACCAATGCCTTGTCACGGCCCCTTTGTGACTAAAACTGAGGTACAAGGTGACTCACGTGACTCAAGAACGCGTCTGGACCAGCTATCAAAACAAGCAAACAGAGAAAAACTTAGTACAAGAAACACAGAGGGACAAAGACTTCTGTGCTCAGGATGCCATTACTCCAATACAACTCTGATCCTGCTGCTTTCAAGCTTGACAGGCCTCCCATGCCTAGTTAGAGTGGCTAACATAGGATTAGATAGTGGCTGTTCTAGGGAGGGACTTATCAAACTTTTTATTTAAATGGTCATCAAATTACAGATCCTGACCATGATGTTTAATTAGCTATTTATTTGATTTGCTTTTATTCATTCTTAATGTTCTCAGAGTTAATTTCAAGAATTGGTTGACATATGGATAATGTATAATAATGTTAAATATTCTTTTCATTCATTCATTCATCTTCAACTGCTTATTCCGGGGTCGGGGTCGCAGGGGGGGCTGGAGCCGATCCCAGCTGACATCGGGCGTGAGGCGGGGTACACCCTGGACAGGACGCCAGTCTATCGCAGGGCACATAGAGACGAACAGAGACAGACAACCATTCACACCTAAGGGCAATTCTTAGAGTAATCAATTAACCTAACACGTGCATGTCTTTGGATTGTGGGAGGAAACCGGAGTACCCGATTATTTAAGAAAGCAGCCTTCTGAGTATCTTTGCACAATCCACCAAGAAAATGTATATCTTCATTCCAGCTCCTCTATCAATTAAAAAATCCCATATCGGTCACGCTCTAGTACTTTTAGGGAAACCACGCAGAAATGGGATTCATACACAAGCCTTTTCAAGGAGCCATACAAACCACTACCAATTTTACTAAATTTCCTTCAACTCTTAATCCACCAGTATACTGTGCTCCAGGTGGACTGTCTTTTCTGTAAGAAATCTCTCGCTTTTTTTGTTTTTTTCTTGGTACAGGTTGGTTGTACAACATAATGTATTCTTTTGCATGATTCTTCAACAAATGTTTGAGTATGAAATACCTCAGATGATGGCTGATCTTGCATGCTTTATTTGAGGAGTGTTGTTATCATGGCATGTTGCTACTGCTATTTAAAAAGGGTGACTTAGAGGAAGGTATTTAAAGGGTCAAGGTCAATTTATCGGCAGTGTGTAGAATCCAAAACACATTAAGGTGCCTTTTTTTTCATTTTCCGATGTCCAAAGAAATGTTTTTGGTTGGAATAAGATTGCCAATGCCAAATATAACAAATTTGGTTTAACAGGGTTTTTGGAAAACATCATTGACTCAATAGTTACTTTGTAAATTGCACAAATGTCTTAGTCACTCAAAACTCAGCATCAGTGGAACTTCCCATGTGTCAAATGTTAGGAGTAGAAAGTGGGTCAGTGCCAGTGACTTAGTAGATGTCAAAAGTGTCCATATACTGTATATAAAAAATAATTAAAACCCCTGATGATCTTTTAAAGATTCCACCCTTTAAAGAAAATGTTTTTTAAACAGACTGGGTTATAATACCGTCCCTTTTATCAATGACTTCATCATTTCAGTTTTTCTCACTGGCTTTATGGTAAAGACTCACTGGGACATTGTGACCTTCCTAGACACAGGTTGGGGCATTAAAACAAGAAGATAAGGTTTTTAATCTGATTACCGTAATAACATATCTGAAAGTGAAAACAAAAGGTGAATGCATCAGTATTGTCCATTAATTCAGTGACACGCCAAAATACTTTAACAATCATATTTGATTTTACTTAAGAGGTTTTATTTAGGTTAAAGGGTAATTATGAAAAACACATACTCTGTATGTTTTTTTTATCCTTAATCCGACTAACACGCCCTCTTTTGTAGAGGCAGAGCTGGAGGCTGATGGGGAATCATTGTCAATATCCCTGGCGGAAGTCACTGAGGTAGTCAAACAACTCCACAGTGGCAAAGCCCCAGGGGTTGATGAGATTCGTCCAGAAATGCTGAAAGCTTTGGGTTTGGAGGGTCTGTCTTGGTTGACACGCCTCTTCAACATTGCGTGGAAGTCTGGGACAGTGCCAAGGGAGTAGCAGACCGGGGTGGTGGTTCCTCTTTTTAAAAAGGGGGACCAGAGGGTGTGTGCCAATTACAGGGGTATCACACTACTCAGCCTCCCTGGTAAAGTCTACTCCAAGGTGCTGGAAAGGAGGGTTCGTCCTATAGTCGAACCTCAGATTGAAGAGGAACAATGTGGATTCCGTCCTGGACGTGGAACAACGGACCAGCTCTTCATTCTCGAAAGGATCCTGGAGGGGGCCTGGGAGTATGCTCATCCAGTCTACATGTGTTTTGTGGATCTGGAGAAGGCATATGACCGGGTTCCTTGGGAGATACTGTGGGAGGTGCTGCGGGAGTATGGGGTGAGGGGGTCACTTCTGTGGGCCATCCAATCTCTGTACACCCAAAGCGAGAGCTGTGTCCGGATCCTCGGCAGTAAGTCGGATTTGTTTCTGTTGGGGGTTGGCCTCTGCCAGGGGTGTGCTTTATCACCAATCCTGTTTGTGATTTTCATGGACAGGATATCGAGGCATAGTCATGGTGGGGAGGGGTTGCAGTTCGATGAGCTGAGGATCTCGTCTCTGCTTTTCGCAGATGATGTGGTCCTGATGGCATCGTCGTTCAGTGACCTTCAGCACTCACTGGATCGGTTTGCAGCCGAGTGTGAAACGGCTGGGATGAGGATCAGCACCTCTAAATCTAAGGCCATGGCTCTGGCGAGGGGAGGATGGAGCGTGAGTTGGCCGGAGAATCGGAGCGGCGGGGGCGGTGTTGCAGTCGCTCTACCGCACCGTTGTGACGAAAAGAGAGCTGAGCCGGAAGGCAAAGCTCTCGATCTACTGGTCAATCTTTGTTCCTACCCTCACCTATGGTCATGAAAGCTGGGTCATGACCGAAAAGAACGAGGTCGCGGGTACAAGCGGCCGAAATGGGTTTTCTCAGGAGGGTGGCTGGAGTCTCCCTTAGAGATAGGGTGAGAAGTTCAGCCATCCGTGAGGAACTCGGAGTAGAGCTTCTGCTCCTTAGCGTTGAAAGGAGCCAGTTGAGGTGGTTTCGGACATCTAGTAAGGATGCCCCCTGGGCGCCTCCCTAGGGAGGTGTTCCAGCCACGTCCAGCTGGGAGGAGGCCTCTGGGAAGACCCAGGACTAGGTGGAGAGATTATATCTCCACACTGGCCTGGGAACGCCTCGGGATCCCCCAGTTAGAGCTGGTTAATGTGGCCCGGGAAAGGGAAGTTTGGGCATACACTGTACAATTTGGGGAATCTTGTTTTTTTAATTCCACCTCATACTGTTCAAGTAAACCACCTAAGATGTAAAGCCAACACCGACGATTTATGTGCTCACATTGCACAGGTGCAATGAGAAAAAAGACACTGATCATGGGGAATCGACACGTAGCTCTGCTTTAACTCTGCAGGAGCATGGCAACAGCTGTCCAAAATTTCTGACATGTCAGAAATTCATCTGAGCGTCCAATGCCTATCACCACCAATGTTGGCGACACACAGTCCAAATCAACCAATTACATCAACGAAGCATATGATGTACTAACAGAGCGTTGAGGCAAAGCTCAGAAACTAAACATGTCGGTAAACGACAAGCATCTTTTTCTCAGAGAAAAGCCTCCAGTGTCCTTTTTATCAGAGAAGGAATACTCTAAGCCTGATAAAAAGTTGCTCGATAGCTGCGCTCATCTCATCCGTGGAAGCCGCCATGTTGTTTACACTGAACAGTCGCTTCTCGGTGCATCACACTTAAAACCGCATCAAAACCAACGCTGATTGGACGTTCACTTGGCAAATGGCTCCAATATTTTACGGACACATGTTACCAGATTGATCTGCGTGTAAAATACAATGGAGCTTGCAAAATCAGGATGGTCTCACAAGGCTAGTACCCTGCACAACAAGGCAAAAAAATGTGTAGCGCGGCTCAAAATTTGGGTCAGAAAGGGGCTCAAAATCCTTCAGTGTATGCCCAGCTTAAGATTTCATTGCAGAAACAATGTCCAAGTTATTGACAATATTGACAATATGCAGATCTCACTGAGACGTATTCATTGGGAATCAGTGTTCTTGCACCATTTGTACAGCCAAATTAAAAGCTTTTTAGGAGAATTAAGACCACAAATATAACTTAAGACCCAAAAAATGATGAAACCATTTATTTGAGAGATGAAAGGAACTTCTGAAAGTCTTGTGAAATCTCATTATCTGTATTCAAAGCAAGACAATGACATTGTTTGAGATATTCTCCAATCAAACTTATATCTTGTGGAATTCATATAAGATTTATTTTCAATATACTTAATTTCAGATTTCCAACTTCATTATGTCTAAGACCATAAGGTCTACGGACATTTGTTATGCCAAATATTAGGTTATGTTTAAAATAATAAAATAAAATAAACAAAGTTTGGCACTTTGTTGATTAAAATAACATCATCTTCGAAGTCATGCCCTCCCTCTCTCTCCCCCCCCATGTCCTGTCAATCTTCAGCTGTACTAAAAATAAAGACATAAAAAGCCGTAATAAAAATTTTAAAACCAAATGTTTTAAGAGTGAGTTTAGTGGATAAAATGAGTCGAACCGAGTGCCAATGCTTGGTTGGAATGAAGACCTGCAGCCCCCGAGGCTTGGGATAGTTTGCACATGCATGCCCTATGCTAAACATTCCTGACTTCTTGTCCTGCACAAATTCTATGATGTGGGCCTTAATTTTTTTTGCACACACACATCTGGCTCAGAGTGCATCTTTTACGGGCACATCATGTTTCAGACATCTTTTCAGTGGGCACGTTAATAGAATGTTCTGACTTTTTTTGACAGAGCACTTTCGCAGTCCTGCATGAACAGTAATGCATCACGCTCACTCCCACCAGCAAAAAATCTAGTCAAAACTTAATAAAATAATAAATGTTTTTTTTATAACTTGATTGAACTGTCCTTCTCAGCAGAACATTTATTAAAGCCAGACAAAGTACTCTTCCTTTAAACTCACAATGATTTCTTATCCAAATCTACCACAGGCACAAAACAATAACATGATCATTTCCGTGGCTGATATGTGTATCCTAATCACTTTTAGAAAAGCAGTCTAAAAACAGAAAACAGCATTCTGTTATTTTTAACACTGTTTTCATCTGTGTTACACAAACACATGAAATAAATTGAAATAAATGAAAATGAATTTGAGGCTGAGGAGTTAATTACCAATTTCCTTGGCTGCCAGAAGTAGGCTCTTCAGTTCCTGACTGGCAGCTTGCTGTTTAGCTTTGTCCTGATGCTCAGAGCAGAAATGGGCAATCTTCTGCCACGTCAAACCCTCTCTGGCAAACAGCTCCCGTCTCTTGAGTCGTTTGGTCTAACATGAGCCAAAGGGAGAAATACAATTAGATTTCAAGGAGAACAGTAGCACTTGCTTATAATGACAGGTATTTCCAATTGCCCACATAACCTTAGATAAGACCAATATACCCATTCAGTTTGCCAATGTATCACGCAGTTTTTCAAACCAGGACGTGGTGCAGTCAGTCACTGAGATAGTGTAGTTCATCTAACATATAAGACCATGTCTGCTTTCTGTGACATGTATTGAACCCAAAATGTTTCTAATTTGATCAAACTGAAGTCCATCCACCTAACTAGAGTAATTCATTTAATTTCTTTATTCATAAAGACAAAGGCATTTCTGTAAATAAGCTATGGTTAGCCAGCTGTTACATTTTTAGAATCAGAATCAGAAAATACTTTAATAATCCCAGGGGAAAATTGTTTTCATTTCAAACTCCAGCTATACAAATAACATATTTAACAACAATATTATACAGAACATATATTTTTAAAAACAGAAATACAAAACAGTATATATATATATATATATATATATATATATATATATATATATATATATATGCACACAAAGTATATGGTGTATATATAACTATAAATATACCTGTATATATAAAACATCAAATTAACAATAGTAATATATACAGATTAAAAGTACTGTAATAATGTGCAAAGTACTGTAAAAATGTGCAAAGAACAAATTGTTTATGATTGAGTCCATATTACAGAGAGGGGGTCTCCTAGGGATGCTTTGTATAGTTTAATGACCACAGTCAGGAAAGATTTCCTGTGGTGCATCTGGGTGCGAGAAGTCTCCTGCTGAAGGTGTGTCGTAGAGAGGTTGGGAGACATTGTCCAGAATAGACCAGAGCCTGGACAGCATCCTCCTCTCTGCCACGGTCGTCAGGGTGTCCAGCTCCTCCCCAACGACATCACCGGCCCTCCTGATCAGTTTGCTTTGTCTGTTGGTGTCTGCGACCTTCAGCTCACTGCCCCAGCATGTGACAGCGAAGAAGATCACACTGGCCACAACAGACTCATAAAACATCCTCAGAATCGCCTGGCAGATGTTAAAGAACCTTCATTTTCATTTTCAACATGTACTTTACATCATTTCCACTGAAGCCCAAGCTTCTTCAGACTCTCAATGCTGAAGTCTTTCAAACTCTACAAGCCTGTGGTTTTCTGTTAAAAATATGCATTAGAAAATGACCCTGGTGACATCATCAAGGTTATTCTCTTAAGCCCAGTTCAGACCAACAATTTGCAACACAATGCGTTGAAACTTGCGACTACTTGCAACGTGCAGTTCTGCAACGTTCTAAAACCTGCCCGTTCAGACCAATGTGCCGAGATGGTGTATCATCTCCATAGCAACACCTCTCTATACTTACTTCCGTTCTAACCACCAACTTTCCAGTCTTTTTTTCATAACTGAATATAATTTGTAGCATTAGAAAATATGAATGAGAACAGAGACAGTGAAATACTCGCTACAGCTGAATTTCTATAGAGATGAAACTGAGAAAATACCGTTTTATTTCCCTGATTCACAGCTTTGTTCTGGATTACGGGGCTCCCTCTCCTAATTCACTGTATCTCTCTCGCGCTGACGACATCAGCCGGTTAGATTTGCAACGAGTTGGGTCAGTTCACACCGCTGCAACTCTCACCCGGACGTTCTAAAACAGTTGCGGTGCCGAACTATGGTCTGAACTGGGCTTTAGACATAACAGAACTAATCCAGAGCCATAAGTCATAGAGTGTGGTCTTTACCTAGTTTGTAAAGTGTCCTGAGATAACTTTTGTTATGATTTGGCACTATAAATAAAATAAGAAAGTCACATGTCATTTGTGTCGTTTGAAATAAATCAATACATTAGTATGGATTTATTTCAAACGACATCAAAGGAGAGATGTTTAGTTAGTATTATTTCAGTTATGATCCTGTGTTTATGAGATAGTATGAGATAGTATTAATATGCTCGTCATGTATTTTGACATTTTTTAGTAATAACTAATGGCTTAGAGTTTACTTCCCAAATTTTTTTTTCAAGCAAACACACAACAATGAATAAATCAACAAATTCACCTAAGAGGGGAGCACCATTATAAGAACAAACTGGGTATGATTTGATACTAGTGCCCATACACCTGCATTTTGGTTCTGATACCTTATTTATGCTATTTTTGATCACGTTTTCACATTGTCGTTACACATGTATCCCTAGTACTTCCATTGAAAGTCAGTGTTAATGAGAATAACTTTATTGTTTTTTAGGCTTCTGCCATGAGAGCAGTGAGGTATTAAATTTGAGCAAGTCTGACAGTTCGGGCTCTGAGGTCAGGGGAAGCATTAACATAATGACTCCATTACAATCCGCATCTCCATGTCATTTCAACACAAGCTGAGAGATAATCTCAGAGTGACTTCAGCCATCTTTTCCCTGGAGAAGCACTTTTTCTGATGAGAGGATTTAACTGGAGGTGAGCCAGGTAAAAGTGAATGGCTAAATACAGCTCACAATTGCATTTCAAGTCTCAGGAAGAGGCGACTGCTCCGAGAAGAAAAACATTGAGATGGAGTGAAAAGATAGGAGCTGCCTTGGTTACTTAAAAAAACATGCCAGTATAGCAGTGGAATAGCCACAGTGGCTATTCTATCAAATTATGAACAATAAAAATAACAATATTTTAGAATAAATCAAGTATGTATAATTTGTTTTCTAATTTTGATCTCCAGTGTGTATGCCAGATGTCTAGTGGAAGATATCTGGCATATATATTGATATGCAGGGTCAACATACTAACACTACTATGCGATGAACATGTAGCATGAGGTGTGACTGTGCTTTTCACCTTTGCTGCCTGTTGAGAGTCTGGGACACACTCCAGTCAACTTTGTACAGAGTGGGTTTGTGTTAATATTGCTACTAGTTGTCATAAGCCACAAGAATATTATGTGTCTTCTATTAACCAGTGACATGTCGTAAAAAGCTTTGGACATGCAGGAAGAAGTGTCACTGATATACCTGTATATGCTTTGCTGTTTTCCAGCAAGTTATTTGTTTTCTGCTCCATAACTGATCAGTAAGCATCACTCTCACATTGTGGGTTCTAATCACATAACTGTACACTTCAGCCAGTGTTTCTCACACCAAAATTAGGTGATGGAATTTTAATCTTAAAGTAAAACAGAGTCTACATGTGTGTTTTTGGATATTCCATTCATCCAAAATGAAAACATTTGGATTTTTCCACGTGGAAGGGAAAAAAGAGCCATACAGTATGTAAGTTGTGTAATCAAAGATAAAAAGATTTTGTTAATTAAACTAACATGCATAATATTACTTGCTTGCTTGAGCTGGAAGAAAAACAGCACACATCTCTTGAATATTCAGTGTGAGATAATATACTGACTTGATTCTCGAGACTTTTGTCATGATGGATATTGTTGATTTAGCTTCACAGATTTAAAGTCAGTTTAATTGTAATATTACTGAGCCTGTGAATTCAGGTGTATAATATTTTCTGTCAAGTCTGAGAAAATAACCCCTGTTAGGAATGGGCAATATGAAGGTATTACAGTATACCAGGGAAATTAGAAATCCCCAAATCATCAATACAATCAAAAATAAAGATGCTCCTCCTTCTATTAAACTGACTTAAAACGGCATAGAATTCAGCACATTTCCTTATACTTTGGGATCCAAACAACTTACTAATGATAATGAGACCTCTGTTCTATCAATAGTGTTAAAATTAGTGCCACAATAGAGACGATAAAAGGTGTTTTCACTGCTCTCTCTCGAAGTCATTCATTAGTCATTCATTTAGGAGCCTAATGAGTGGTAACCGTTACTATGGCAACAGCTGATAGTTGATGTTAGCTGTGTTAATTTGGCTTAAAACAAACTATTGTATTTCTACAAAGCTAAACAAAAATAACTAACACTGCCTAACAGCAGATACTCTAGATCAGGGGTGTCAAACTCAGGCCCGTGAGCCAAATCTGGCCTGCGGTGTAATTATATTTGGCCCGCAAAATAATATCAAGGCTCTATGAGAGCTGGCCCGTGAGTATAAAGCACATACACGTCTACTTTTCTGTTAACAAACATGAGCATCCATGCTACCAGTCTCTTCAGACAAACTTAATCCACCCCTCCCCAAAAACGGCCAAAAGAAAGATGGAAAACAGGAGCTTTCAGCACCGGAGGGAGGCAGATTATCTGTTTATGAAGGTAAAGAGCTGTTTGTCTCATCTGCAGAGCCACCATGGCTGTAACAAAAGAAAAAAAATAGGAAACACCACGATATATATATTGTAGATATTGAGTTTGGCCCGCAACTTTGTCCCAGTTTTCAAATTTGGCCCACTGTGAATTTGAGTTTGACACCACTGCTCTAGATCTTAACTGCTGTGTCCAGAGGCGTATTAGGGCAAGGTATGAAAAAAATATATATAACGGACCCGGGGGACAGGGGTAATATTTCGAGGAAAAAAAGTTGCAGATTAACGAGGTTAAAAAGTAGCAAATCTATGAGAAAAAAATCCCAGATTCAGACCTTCATTCTTTCTAAACTTCAAAAGAAAGTATTTTTCAGAGTTTGCTGCAGACATAGTAGTGATGTAGTTCAACAGTGAGTGTAAAACAAAACACTGTTTTGAATCTACCTTGAATCTCGTAAATCTGCAACTTTTTTCTCGTAGATTTGCTACTTTTTAATCTCATAAATCTGCAACTTTTCTCTAAAATATTAACCCACTCCCCCAGGTCACTCCCCCCCCCCCCCCCCCCAATACTTAGCCCTAATACGCCATTGTAGTTGTGTGATCACGTCAGACACTAAAAATAAGAAAACTTTGAAAAAAATAAATAAAAAAGCTGAGACCCTTGGTAGTTACGTTAGACTCATCCTGTATCATGATTTACCAACATCTTCTTGCCATAAAGCTTAACTTGGTACATAAATCTAACAAAAGCAATGAAGGGTCATAGAAGGGTCATTAATTGTGCTTAATGTGACTTTGATGAAGAAAAATAAAATTTGAAATGAGATGTTCCCACAGTTGCTTTACCAGTGTAAAGGAACTGACAAGATTATATTTCATTGGAATTGTATTTTGTGAAATTTCATGTGACAAACTGATTTTCTAGGTCTCTCTTATGGTCATCAAATTCCATGACAACCAACAATGAATGTATCCTACTAACAAGTAGTGTGTTTCAAAAGCCTGACATATCCCAGTCCTCTCTGCCATCAAGCTCCATCCAAAAATCTAATTAAAACACATCATTGAGCCATACTGTTGCACTAAGTAAATGTTCCTTCATTATCATAAACACGCGCACACGCGCACACACGCACCACGCACACACACACACACACAAATATAGGGGTCATTTGCTCAGGCTGTATTAACCCTGTCATATTGCAGATCAGAACAGTTTTACCATATCATAAGGGGACATAATAATCAATTAATATGCTAAATACGTACAACTCAAAATGTGCCATGTAGTGAGTGAGATAGCTAGCTAGCAAGTCAACTAATGGGGAAAAGGTACTTCAAGTAAACAATGTGGGCTGTGTGCAAACAAGAAAACAATGGATGGAAATAGATTAACCAAAACTCCTCAATTAGCAAAAACTAGCAGAAGGCATCAACAAGTTATAAAATGTGCACTTTTCTGTTTTTACATGCTACACTGCACTGCATTACTAAATCCAACATCATTTTGTGAAAATACTCCTTTCCAGTTACCTCACCTTCAGATCATAGAGCTCTTCAGTAAGGTCCTCCTTCTTGCTGACATTGGAGAAAGAGCGCAGTGCACCTGTGAGCCGTGGAGGAGACATCGTTTTCTGATGTTCTCATCGATACACTGGTCCTCCAGATTAGTTCTTTGACAGACAGACAGACAGACAGTTACAATAGTAAACTTCCCAGTATGGTATCGGTTTCTACGTGGCATAGCCTATCAATGGAACAGCACGTGTATGTCTATTAAATACACGCCGAACTCCATACAGGAAACTGTCAGTTCAAAGTTGCCTCTCTAAACGATAATCACAGACATAAGGAAGAACATTATGTGCAAATGTAACACATGGTTGGGGTCTTGTGATGTATTCGGCATACAACGAACCCCCGAAAAACACCTAATTCCCTTGTAAGCGATCAGCAAGGAGAGTTACGTGAACAGGGATATATGTAAGAAACGTCAAATTATTAGGTTAACAAAAACTGCTTGGTGGATAAGATGTACGCCGATTTGAAGACTAAACACTATAAATTCATCCAAAAGCTGAAATGATGTTACTTAAAAAAAATACTGTATGTGATCAAGCCAGCTGTTTTTCTGACCTAACATCATTCTCCCCGGACAGTTAACTAAAGAGTCACGTTAGGACACACTAGAGCCTGGTGTCTTGCATTTATTGTTGTACAAACGATGTTTTATTACGTCACGTTTACTAACTTAAACACAACTAAATGAAAGATGTTCACTGACGCTGTACAGTCTGTGTTGCTAGCTAACATTAATGTTAGCATGCCAGCCTGGCTGCCACTTCTACAGCCGTATAACAGTAACGTCAGATTTAGCACTATGAAGAGCTGTCAACAGCAGACGGACTGCGCCGTATAAGCAGTCTGTTAAATAATAAAACTTTATATTTCTACCTTCCCAAGCGCCTTGTAGATTAACTGTGAGGCGCGTGTGACTGCTAGCCTACCGGTAGATGTCAACAGAAGTTACGTGTAAGCTTTGAACTGTGGGTATTGTAGTTTGTGTGACAAATACTTGATAAATGCAAGCCTAAAATGACTACATTACCCAGCTATACACAGGCAGGCCACATCACACAGGGCTGGCTTCTAGTATAAGTCGGCGTACACCCAGACCCATACATGCGGAGTCGGGACTCCAACCAAAACAGGGTATATCCATGGACATAGAAAGAAATGCAAGAAATGCTTGCTAGAATTGACCGGTGCCACCAAAATCGGCCCGCTACGTACGGTGGAGTTGTTTGCTTTCCCGAGGTCCTTTTTTCCCAAGCCTTAAAATGGCGAACTCCACACAGTCGGAGGGCCCTGGTGTTTATAACGAGCACAACCACAGCTTTTCTGGCTCTGAAACTTTTAAACACTCACTGACTGCATCACGCATGCAGCAAACAGAAAACATTCAGGACTGGATTTCAATGCCCTGGAAATCTGTTTTAATTGTTTTCTATAATCTAGCCGTTTATTTATTTTCTGTCTTTTTTTCCTGTTCATCCTTCATGTGTTATTATAACTCTATGGGCTACAATCCAACATAATGATAGAATAGAATTATCTTTATTGAGCACCACAGGGAAAATTCACAGCTTTTCATATAGTCTGACATATAGTCTGTCTGAACCTCTACTAATAACAACACAGTTCTTGTAGGCCTAGTACACCAAAGCCAAATGTAGGTTATATATAAATATACTGGAACAGAAAAAACAAATACTGTCACAGGATCGATTAGATAGAATAGTGTAACTTATTTGTGTTCTATGGGACAACGTTGTCTTGAAGATAGGGAAATTGCTGTATCCAGACCAAACTTCACAATAAAACACATTAAATAAAAACATGTGCAAACATAGTGTAGCAACTAACGAAAGGTAGGGAGAAGCTCTGAGTTAAGCAACCCTTAATAAAAGGGGATAATAACTCAAAAACACAGAAGCAAAATACAGCTGGGGTCAATAAAAGTAGCACCTCACTGATGGTTAGAACTATAAACAAGTACAAAAATAACAATTACAAATATAAACCGCCATGCGAGAAACAGGCACATTAAAACAAACAAAAAATAGCATCTGCATTTTGAAAAATGAATCAACAAACTTAACTAACTGCAAAGGATATTCTTTCTCAGTCCAGCACTTGGATGATGGGGAATGTGTGACTAGCTAAAATAAATAAAACAACCAGCCTGCTAAGTTTTACTCTAAGCATTGTCACTTTTATGAACTTCATCATCATGGTGGTAGTGTCTGGAGATTGGATATATCTGTCTGAGTGCATTCAAGCTGACGTTGAACACATTCAAAAATCACCCCTGTCCCTGCACGGCACTAAAACATCCTACTATACGGATATGGTATTGCAACATTCATGAAAAAGAATTCTGCAATATTAGCTCAGCATATCCCTATGTCAGATTAGCATGTTTTTTTCTGTATTTATGAGGATTTTGGGAACCTTTCCTTTAACCACACAAACAATGTGGAATTTACCCCTCCCCTGACAAGGTATCTTTAGTCTCTTTCACACATTACTGGGATAACCTTTAAGGCACTACATTTACATATTTTATATTTGTTAAAATTTTATTGAGCTGAGAAAATAGATTAAAAAACCTCTTGATGTCATGCTAACTTTTTGGACTTGACAGGAACTTGCGTGCAGGGCCAATGGGAGGAACACGACTGCGCATATTCAGTGGGCCCAGTTCTTGCCCTATCCTGCTGTTAGAGTAACGGGGCATAATGGAACTGCACCCTGAGGCGACACTTCTCAAATTAGAGGCTATTAATGTATCTGTTCGGCTGCCTTTAGATTGCTACATGGGCGGTGTGGGGGGTGGCTTCTGGGGCTCCAGCCTCAAATGTTCTCTGAAATATTTTTGATTTTTAAAATACTTTCAACTTTGTATTATTTCCCTGACCAAACCAAAAAATCAATGGAGCAAAAGTTCTATTACTGGGGAAATACCACATCTAATATGTCAGCCCTAACATTGTCATAGGGGTGTGTTGCTGCATGTGTTATTATGTCTAATTTCTGCTAGCTTGTGGAGTGAGATAAAGAGAATTTAAGAATGAAGGAGCAAAGGAGAGCAGAGGTAGCAGCTGTAAGAGAATTAGATGGTCATTTGTACATCTTAACTTTATAATCAGATATCTTAATACCTTTTTGTTTTACATTTTCTGCCTCCATTGGAGAAAACTTTAAGGTATAAATGAGTGGAGCTCAGAGAGAAGTTAAAGAAGCTACACTCATAATACTAAGAACTGGGCTGTGATTGCTTCCACGCCGACCGTTCCCCGACTCATCAAATACCCTCTCTTTGTCAAAGCCCTTGGTTTCAAATACCGACGACAATACTCTCATATGCACTCACACAGCCAGAAACTCTGATTACAAAAGATATACAGAGGGAGAGTGACTTCATTCTGCTCAGGACACCATTACTCCACTATATCTTTACAGCAAATATTTGTCCTGATAAATCAATCTTCTAAATATTGAGTACAGCCCCTTTAAGAAGAAAGGAAGATAAAAGGAGAACAGAGTGACCAGGAGTAGATCAAATAAAGCACAGTCAGTTAATAATAAATTCCCACATTGTTTATCCTACTACAATATTACCTAAAGAAATCTAATATAATTGAGAATATGTTTCACTGTGAGCCTTGCATGCCGAAGGTTTGGCCCTTGGATGGCTGCAGGGTTTTAATGAACTGAAGGAGAAACGTTTCATATAGTCATATAGGTGTGAATAACAGATACTGTAAAAATCACTAATTAATTTATTCATCAATATTGTCATCAACGGTGTGGGGAATAACACAGTGAATCAGACCCAAATGCAGACAAGGACACAGTGAACGGATTAAACTAATATTTGATAACAAAGAAAACAAGGGAATCCAAAAACAGGGGAAACAAACAAACACGTGACGAGGCGGTCGAGGGTAGACAGGAACGGGATCATGGGAAACTAAAACAAAAGGAACAAAGAAACAATAATTAACAAACAAACAAATAAGCGCAAACATATAAACCAAGAAAGTACGGGAGCCAACCGACGAGAAGTAACCATGTAAATAAGGAAAACGGTCTGGCGCCGAATGTGTCCCACATCCGGCCTTACGCAGCAGAGCAGGTCATCAGTGGAACTGGATACAGCTGGGTGGAACCACGCCTACCAGCTCCAGACAGACACATGCAGGGAACAACAGACAGAGGGAGACAAACACAAGCACAAAAGGAAAGGAAGAGACTGGCAGAACATGGATCCTGACAATATTCCTGCTTTATCCATATTAAACATTTTTCATGCCAATTTCCGATGCCGAAGTACGGCTTTTGTTGACAAAGTCATTTTCAGATTGATGCTGTCAGAAACAGACGTGGTTCTAACATTTCTATTCTCAGTGCAAACATCTATCCATTTTCCACCGAAAACACTGAGCACTGCTTCATCTGAATGTACCTCCCTACACCTGTTTACACCTCTCCTTCCACCTGAGCACAGTGCACTCTGCTGGGCACCAAAATCCCACAAAGGTGAACAAAGCCAATTTTAAGGTCAGGAAAATACCAAACTGTCCAAACACCGCTGGTTGTTACACCACCACGAAAAAGGGCAGTATCTCTCACTGTTTGCAAGCAGATTGTCATGCATTTTTTTCTGTTCTGTACTTCCATACTGTGGGATGTAACGGACATTGCAAATTCTAGGGGCCATCAACAGAGATTTAGACCTCCAGTCATGTCTTCATTTTCAGTCAGCGACAAGGTTTATATTGTTTCACGCACAAGAACAGAGGTGAAGTGCATTTGCGATTTGCTCCTCCTTTAATGTTGTGTTTTGCAACAAAGTGGTGTTAAAAGCAGCCGGCCATGTGCATTTAATAGACCGCCTCATTGTAATTCATAACTCAACCTACTGTGACTTCAACCTGTGAAGAAGGTGTCTCATCTGCTCTCTTACTTCATTTGCTTTATTCCTCTGCATGGTCCAACGTGGTCTGTCCTCATGGTCAGGCCCAAATCAACGTATCTCCCCCACCACACACACACAAACAAACAAACAAACACACACACACACACACACACACACACACACACACACACACACACAGTATGCATGAGTGGTGGCCACTGAACCCTGGCTACGCCGCAAGAGAGCTCTGCTTCAGAGAATAGTGAGAGTGAGAGAATGATTCACTCTCAGTTGTGTGTGTGTGTGTCTCTTCCTCTGTCTCTCTTTGTCTCTCTCTGTCTTCCTTTCCCTTACACACAAGCTAAAACACACGTACACAACAACAACAAAACACACACACACACAGACACACACAAACACAAACACAAACACACACACACACACACACATACGTACACAACAACGACAACAAAACACACACACAGACACAAAAACACACACACACACACACACGTCCCCGAGATCACACTAAAGGGCACAACTTGTAAAATACAATGCATCAGTTTGAGTTTTATTCATGTGAATTTCTCATGTTTGACTTGTCATGCTTGATATTGTTGTATACAACATAAAACCAAATTCCAAGTGAATATTCTGTGGATGACATTACCACAGGCAAAGACAAAGTAATATGAACCAAACTGCAAAGAAAACCACTAGATCTAAGAGGAAAACAGATTCCATATATACAACATTACTGAACAAACAGATATGCTCAGAAGTTAATGGTTGAATTGATAACAAAAGGATATAATTATATTTTTTTAAAACCTTATGAGAAATGATTTATTTTGCTATTTTAGGTTTTGGTCCACGTTATTTACATGTTATGATGCTGACCATTTTCTATACTTCCAATCATTATAATGTGTTTTGTAATAATGCACATTTGTATCTAATCAATGGCTTAAATTTTCATTAGTCACCATAAAATGCTTTGTCTTTGGATTTAGCAAACATCAAACTACAAATTTTATTTTATTTTATTTATTTGTTTAGTTTTGTTGTTTTCACTAAAACAAAGGGAACATAAACGGTAAAATTAAGCTGAGAGCTGAATAGACACTGTTAAAATGTTTTTCTCTCCTTCGCAGATTACCACAGGTAGACGTTGTTATTTTTATGTTCATAAAATGCACCCCCGACATTCAGAACACAGCCTATTAAACACACAATGTGCCGATGGGCAGAGAAAAGTCACGTCCATCTGCACACAGATAACTGGAGGCCACCCTTTTTTATGAGTCACCTCACATTTCTGTAAAAATTCTGATTTATGTAAGAGTAACACCTGAAGTTTAAACAAACCACAACAATATCACAAATGATTTTCCAATAAAACATGTAGGTTATCTATATATAAATGGAAATGTTGAACATGTTTATTTGATTAAAGAGCAGGGGACTGAGATCTGATTGAACACAAGTGGTCGCTCAAGGCGCATGTGTTAGTAGTAGTAGTAGTAGTAGTAGTAGTAGTAGTAGTAGTAGTAGTAGTAGTAGTAGTAGTAGTACTTTATTTAAAAGGGGACAGTGTAATTTCATAAAATAAAAGATTACACATGGTTAAAATAGCCAGAATTAGCCAGAAGGCTAGTTTTCATCTGTAGTCCCCTTGCCATGATGTGAAAAAGGCTATAAAATTACAATTTAAGAAAGAAGAAAAGAAAAAGGGGGGAAAAGCACACAATAAATGTACTTTATAATACAAAATACATATGCAAACACTTACTATACAATTGAGAAAAAATACATCACAACATAACATTTTATCATAACATCAAAACATCACAACAGGCTTATCTTTCGGTGTTAGCAGCTGTAGGTGTTGATAAGCCACCATTAAGCCATTGTTGTGGAGACACATTATGCTGCCAGGTGAGAACAGACGTACTGAGAGTTGTTCACTTGTGATCTGATAACTCACGACAGATGTTAAAACCAGGTCAAAACAGGACCTCAAAAGTAGGCTGATTTTTTTTTTGGCTTTAGATTTACAGAAAAAGAGTTTATTCCATGTGTGTTGCCCTCTCCAGCTGTGTCTTGTCCGTGACTAGTTTTGTTTTCTATATGTACCCTGGTCCCCTTTTGTTTTTGATCAGTTTATCTTTGTATTTATGGTAGCTCTGTTTGTTTCTCCTTGTACTTGTTTTTTGTTTTGAATTTAATCAGTTGTATTACTTAAGTTATTGTGTCCAGCCTGCTGTCCGGCATTTGGGTCCAGCTTTCTGCTAAAATCTGACAAAGGGAAACCATGAATGTCTGTTAAAAAAAGAGATGCTATTCCACCCAATAGCTGTTCAGACATTTAAGTAAAAGCCAAAAATACATATTCCACATATTTTATTCCAGCCTTGTATCATAAGGTTTTCTTTAAAATAATTGATTGCACTTTGTGCTTGGTATCTAATAAGGATGCATATTTTAACATCCTTGTTATCCTTGATGGACTCTGTAGTTGAATTGTATTCATGTGGGTTTAGTACGTCAATACTGAAAGACAGAGACCATTTTCTTATTGTATCAAGGAAGATACCCGATATTAGTGTCCTATATATGATTCATTCCATGATATTGTTTATAACCTGTGTAATGCGACCAACAGCTTTACTTTTATATCTTTAATCAACAAAGCATCTCCCCCACCCTTTTTACTCCTTTTAGTCATATTAATAAAAACACATATCATATCCCTTTATATTGACCATGACCATTTTATCCATCAGAGATAAAAATGAAAATGCTTACCTGAGAAAACGTAGCGAACCTGACCCGCTGGTGTCAGGAGATCAACCTAATGATCAATGTCAGCCAGATTAAGGATATGATTGTGGACTTTGGGATGAAGCGGGGAAGGATCAATGCCAACAGGTCCTCGGTGGAGAGGGCAGACAGCTTCAAGTACCTCGGTGTCAACATCACAGAGTGCCTGATGTGGCATGGCATACTGACCCAGCGGTATGAAAGGAAATGCCAAGACTGTTTCACCTTAGAAGCCTGAGGAAATGTTGGGTTTCCCCTCTAATACTGAAGAATTCTAATTCTGCACCACCGAGAACGTCCTGACGGGGAAAATACACTGCCTGGTGCGAAAACAGCAGGCACAGAATCGCAGACCCTGCAAAGAGTGGTACCTTTGGCTGAACATACAATAGGTGGTGCTCTACCTTGCCTCAAGGAAGTTTACACCAGGTGCTGCAGGAAAAAGGCAAGGAGAATCAACACTTTTGCCTCCTCTGTTGATCCTTCAGTTTTATGAATTCCTTACAGTTGGTTGGATCTTGTTTTCTTTCATCAGGAAATGTGTCTGTCTGGCGAAGTCAGCAATTTTCTTGATCAAGTGTTTGTTGACATTCACATTGGTTCCCTTAAAGCAATTCTTACCGTGGCATTTTTACACTTTCCTTTTTTAATCTTAAAATGCTCCAAATAAGTGTAAGTCACACTCAAAAGTAAAATAAATCCACCAGGTGTTAAAACTCATCAATATTCATTTCTCATATTTCTGCTAAAAGTCTGACCAGACTTCTTGCTTTTGTTGTTGAAGAAAATGTTACTGTTGCTGCAGGAAGTCCAGATCAGACTCAGAACCAACAGTGCCATCTTTTTGTCCTTTTTCAACATGTTTTTTAATTTCAGTTCCTTGATCCCTCGCATCAAGTTAAGAATTAGTTTCTGGTGTTAAGAGATATCTGTCTTCACCAACATAAAGTTGAGCGCTTCTATGTCCTTGTCTTCCTTGTTGCTTGGTTGTTTTCATGTTTAAAAAAGTTTAAAAAGAGGTATAAGGAAGAGATTTTCAAGAAATGCAGAGAGGAAGAAGGGCACTTAAAAGGTCCTGGACGTTAACACAGACTGAGACAATATTTATGATTTGCTTTATTAATCCATTTTTTTCTTTATTGTATTATGTGATTATGATAGTCCACACTTGGATGTAGTAATATATGTATGGGAAATGTAGGTATTAACATGTTCAAGAATATGCATCAAATGGGCAATCGGTCTAAACATTACATTATTTAATCAATTAAAAATGGAAGTCAATACATGATTATTAATTATAGAGTGTGGAGATGGGGGAGTATTAAATAAGTATATACTCCTTACTACTCCTTTTTGGACATCATAGACATTGGTCAAATATTTTGTTGGTATATTTACCTGTTTTGTTGGTTCATTACTCTTTTGATCTCTATTTTATTTCTTTTCTTTTCTCAAATATAGAAATAAAAAACTTAACCTAAATGTCTGTGTTTAATCAATATACCAGCTAAACTTGCCGTAAATGTGAAAAATATCTTAAAAATCATCAACTGATTCTTAAACAGAACATCATGTCAATCTAGCCAGTTGTTGTACTGTACTGTACCTAAGTCCAATAATAATGTCAACAACCAAATGTGAATTTGTGTCTTTTTCCAGGTGCAAAATATCCAGTGGTGTGTATTATTTACTGTCCTATTATTTTTCTCTGTCCTACAGACACAAAGCGCACTGCACAGGGTGTGCAGGGTATGTGGGCAAATTAAAGGAGACTCGGTGCAACAGAGTCTAACTGAGAAGCATTTCTGGCTCTCAACAGAAGCAATAAAAGAGCTCCTTGGTATCTCCTGTGGCATACGGGTGCCATTTGTTTTTGTCAGAAGGCTGCTTGACACCCTGCTAATGTGCTTCCAGGATGCTGCTACTGGCTTTTCCCTCAAGGCGGAAATCCATCCTAATTATTCACATTTTTGAAGTGAGATCCATGGTGAAGACCTTCTCCCACGGTGCAGCCAGCGTCACATACATCTTCATAACTCACCTCCCTGAGAACTGCAGCCAATCTCACGCCCACTCCCAACAACTCGTTGTAAAGTGTGCAAGACAAATTGAACAACGTATTTCCTGATGGGGTAAGTGTGCGTATTGAGTGTGTCTGTCCACATGTCCACATGTCATGCAAGTAATTCATTCCAGGCCTCTCATAGACATAGGGTATGCTTTTACATTAATTTAATTTCCTTATCAAGGGGTGAGAACCAGAGGGTCACAAGTGGGCAAAAATTAGTTATATAGTATATGAAATCCACTGATGAGCTCTTTCTACTGCCAAAAGGGTATATGTAAATTCTAAACCAATCCAGAGAGAAACCAAAAAGGCCTAACATGGAATATATTAAACTCTAGTATTTGGGGTCAACAAGGCCGTAAGTGCACTTAATAAGATAAATGTCAACATATTTATCTTTAAGATTTAACATTAAAGATTCAATTTAACAAACAAAGTCAGGACAAAATATGGATATCCAGTTGGCTAAAAGTCACTTATGCCTCCCTGGTTCTCACCCTTTTACATTAATGTATTTTCATTTTCGATACACACTCATACCTATACACTATATTCTTACACCCATATATTTTAACTCTAACATATACGGTATATAACTTCTCAAATAGAGTACATGCACTCAGTGATCTGACTGAGGCCTACTACAAAGTAGTAGAAGTCCTACAAAATACAATTTACTTCCTTATCTTTGATACCAGGAAATTCAACGATACAGTGTCTCCTAGTGTCTGTCTGTCTCTTCTCTCTCCTTATCTTCCTCCCAAACTGGTCAAGATAGATGGCTGTCCTCCATAGAGCTGGGTCTGTTTGACGTTCCTGCCTGTTAAAGGGAAGGTTTTCGTTGCCACTGTGTACTCAAGGGGGAATTGTTGGGTCTATGTAAACCATAAATAAGTCATTAAGTGTGATCTTTACCTACTCTGTAAAGTGTCTTGAGATATCTGTTGTTATGATTTGGCACTGTAAATAAAATTTATTTCAAAGGAGTTGAATTGAATTAAAGTGTAAGTCCAGTGAAAATAGACCCCGTGGTCTTTTTCGGCATGTAAATACATCAAATAAACCATCAAGACAGTTGATCAACCATGTATAGAGAATGCTCGGAGAGACGCTAACAGCCACAAAGGGAAAACACTGATTACCTCAGGGTGGTGCACTCAACACATCCAAAACGACAATTTTTAACCACTAAAATTGTTCAAAATAGCACCAAACCGCTGTAGTGGCATGATAAGCGTCCCTACATAAAACAAAGCTTATTTGATATATTTTTATGCCGAAAAAGACTATGGGGTCCATTTTTTTGCCGGACCTATACTCTTGAAATTGAATGCCCATGTCTAAATTTTGTAGAACTAATTAATGAATTAATCAATTTTTGTTTATTGAAGTATTCAACATGTGAATATGAACAGATCTTGGACACTTCGAACACATGTGATCCAAGGTCAGCACCAGTAATACTGATCTGGCATATCACCAATAAATCTCCAATATAATCCCTGATATAATAAAAACAGTTGGATGTGGAAGTCATGCTGAAGGTGGAAGGGTCGCTGATTTTTCAGTGCATTGTGTGGAGCTGCTCCTTTTCCTTTTTTGCTTCTATTAATTTCTTGTTTGATTTTCTGGCTGGATGTGTTTACAGTGGTTGAAGAAGTACTCAAATCCTTAGTAGTACAGCAGTAACAATAAAAGTACTCATTATGCAGAATTACTCTTTCCACAGGACAGCAGCTATCCTGTGTTTGTGAGCGTCGTGTGTGTGTGAATGCAGGTTGGCTCTGTTAATTCTCTCTGACTCTGAACTCCTGGTAATTTTTTTCAGCAGCTTGTTCAAAAGAATGGGCTTTGAATTATTCACCTTTTTTTCTGAAATGGGATTGTTTTTTCTACTCCTGGCTGTTAGTTTCCAAATTGAATTCTCTGTAGGGACACTTGATTCAACTAAAGGATATTTTGAAAAATCTATTTTTGATAGAATATGACAATAGGCAATGCAATATGACTCTGTGCCAGAGCTGTGTGAGAAAGAGAAATGCAGTCAGACTCTTGGCGCTCAGTCCTAATCAAAGACACACGATGATAAAGGCATTCTTAAATGAAGGGCATTCCAATAAAGGAAAGTATATCTTCAGTCCTCCAAAATGGAATATCAATTAAACAAAGCATTGTATACTGCATACTGAAGGCTAAACTAACCCTTAAGTGGCAGGCGTTTGTTTGGGAACAAGTGATTACTGAGAGGCTGTGTGTGTTGTATATCACCGCTTGATTTATATTCACTTTTGTTCATCTTAGTCTCTTTGACAGAGTGCCAGCCCACGTCAGTTTATAAGACACCAAACAAGCAATGATGTGTTGCATATGTTCTATATGGCCAGAAGTATGTCCTCATGTGTGTAACAAAGAAATTCCTATTCTAGATCCTTTTGTTAGCTCTTTCTGAGCTTTCAAGTATGGCTGGGCGGTATAACCAAAAAAATAAAATCTTTCTTTAAGCTTGGGGAAATTTCACACATTTAATCAATTTATTCTCTTGCAGAACCAAAACAAGATGGGCATGTTTGACCATGTGCAAAAGTAAAAAAAAAAAAAAAAAACTAACAAAAAAGACCTAGAAACAAACAGATCAATCTCAGCCAATCCTACTTGTAGATGCAATCACTACATTAACAAACCACATATACCAGTATTTTTAAAATGTGACAATGCAAAACAACTGAAATACATACTTAATCAGAGGCTCTTAAAAAGCACAATTTAAATCGCCAACTTAACAGCTGTAAAATGTGGTTATTTGTTTCAGGGGGGTTCAATAATTTTCAGATGCACCAGTTTAGAGCAAGGACAGCACAAGACCAATTTAAGCATCAAACCTTATGCAGCACATTTTTGACATCAATCATTTGCACTCTGAACCACTAAACCAGCTACTTGTGAAGGTTTAACCCTTCCTCTGAAAGGCTTGATAGTGATCATGGACAATCAGCAGCAAGAACCTTCATGTACTCATAACAGGTAGTCATGTCCACCCTGGACATCTCGCCCATCCTTTCTCATTTTGGGCCAATGCAGGGCCTCTAAGACTTATGCCTGTCACTAAAAATGTCCTGTACTGCTGCTCACACACAGCCACAGCTGTGCTCCAGGTCGACCAACTCCTTTCAGACCCAGAGCAGGAAAGAGGACTCAGATGCGGAGGTTTGCGGTTCAACGCTGAATTTATTAAGTTGACGACTGGGACGTGGCACAGGGAAAAAGCCACAAACAAATAAATCACTCCGCACAGGAGGAATAAACAAAAAGCAAAGTTAACAAATAAATCTCAAAATAAGAACGCTCCGTACGGGAGGAATAAACAAATACAAAGTGAACGAAATAATTAAATGAAGACGTTCCAACCTGGAGGAAAAAAGAAAGTCACAAGAGAATTCAAAAAGGGAAAACTTACTTGGAGCAAAACAAGGAGTACAAAAACCTGAACAATGAAACAAAGACCTCAAGAACATGAACAAGACTGTGGAACAAAAACGCTGGATACATTTGACGCAGGGTACGAAATAATCTGGCAACGGGACAGGGGAAAATACACGGACTTTATACACATGAAGGGAGGGGAACCACAGGTGAAAACAATCAAGGACTCAGGGAATGACGTCAGACGGGTGACACAAGAGGAAGAGCAAGTGACCTGGAACGAGAGGAGAGTTATCTTTCAAAATAAAACAGGAAATTCCCGAGACAAAAACCCAAAGACAGGACAAACCTCACCGTGGCGTGACAGCTCCATTATCTGACCTTAGTCCAGCTGCAATCTGCTCCTTACTGAGGACGGAAAAAGCCTGAATGTTGAGACCCCCTCATGCTGACTTTAGTCAACATGACGATGGGTGGTGCACATACCCATCTTGCATCCCACTCTGCTAAACTTTCTACTGCTCTCTTCTTTAAAAATGATTTGCTTTTTTGGGAAACACTCTTTAAAGTAAGCGATTGACAGGGTGGTTGACAGGGCAGTTACCATGTGGTGGAAGAAGTGGGGAATTAACAAAAACAGTAATGAAACAATGAGCTAAAAGAGGCTAGAAAGCTCCACAGGGCTGAGGCAAAGTGGTGATAATTATTGACATATATAGATATCACATTGCATTTCACTTACAAAGACAATGGCAATGAAGGTATGGGTGAAGGTGGAAAGCCAAGATGAATTAGAAGGGTTGAGGGACGAAGGGATGAGGGGAGTAATCAAGGTTGTGGATGGAGGGATAGAGGAGATGAGCGATGATGGACCAGTGTAAGTGGGAGATGATATCACTGAGTTTTTGTTACCTTTGGATTTGGGCAGTGTGATTAACTGATGCTGGGCCGAAACCAGGGTGAACCTCCACATGAACTGCATGAAACTACCACTTTTGTAAATTATGTCTATGACAGTGCTGTTGTTGATGGCAATGATCTTCTGGACCATTCATGACCCCAAAGAATGATTTCTATGACATTTTGCAAATGGTGGCATGAGTAACCTGAATGTACAGAATTGATGCAGAGGCTGAAGAGGTTGGACGTGAGTTGTAAGGAGGAGATCTGGCACATGTTTTCGCGGGCACCATTCACATGGAGATGTGGGAATGGGAGGTGGATTTTCAGAATAGAATGAGCATGGCTGATAAAACTGAAGATAAATGTGATGTCTAGAGAAGGAAAGGGAAGCTGGAATGTTTGTGAAGTAACGTGAAGCGAGAAAGAGTACTTGGAAGAAGGAGGTTGAGAATGGCTTCTTGCATGGCATTTGAAAGATTTACCAACTTTGGAGCTAGTCGAATGATGTTGCTGAGAACTGAAATGAGATGTGGTTCTTGGCTTGCTATGTTTGTTGGAGTTTGTGCATGGGTATTTTGTGAAGTCTGCGAACAGTCTTGCACAGTGACTTCATTTGGGATCCTCATTGCCTGAGGGTAGCAGCTCCTCCTGAGCCTCTCAGTGCTGGCTTGGTGCATCCAGTCCCTTCTTTCCGACCTCAATGGGGAGAAAACTTTGTTATACAACAGTAGCTGATTTTCGTCAGCAAACTTGATGATGGTGCTGGAGTCAAAAGTGGCAACACAGTCAGTGGTGTACAGGGAGTACAGCAGGATGCTCAAAACACAGCCCTGGGGTGCTCCAGGGACAGAGGGCAGAAGAGGTGTGTCTACCAACCCTGACCACCTGGGTTCTGTTTGTTAGCAGAGCACTTAACAGCAATCTCACATGTTCACTTCTTTTCCATTTGAGATAGAACAGTGTGGAGGGTGTGTGCTTGGGCATCTTCTTCTTTGGGATGGTATGCAAACTGTAGCAGGTCCACTGTGCTGTCTAATGAGGAGCAGATGTAATCCTTGACCAGATGTTCAAAGCATTTCATCACTACAGAGGTGAGTGCCACTTGGCGTAAGTCACTCAGGCAGACTGGGCTTGTTTTCTTGGGCACAGGGTACTATAGATTTTAGAATTTAAATTATCTACAAGCTCAAACTGAGACCCAAGACACGTGGGTGTGGAAGAGAAAACCGCGTAAACATTTCACTTGTGTTGTCAGAGATATATCATTTTGCGATTATCTATGTTTGACCATTTGTTTGCACAGAAGCAGGGCTCTCAAATAAATTACATTAATGTTCAGAGAGAGAGCAACATGAGTCACCACAACCTTGGACATGTTCAGGACCTTGGAGATAATTAAGTCCAGAGCGTGCCCCTTATTGTGTGTGGGCTTCATCACATGCTGAGTCAGTCAATTGTTATCAAGAACACAACACACTCCTTTAGTCACTCTCTCCTGGGGGTTGTCAACATGGACGTTAGAACAACCAACAATAACTACACAGTCAAAGTCAATACACATTAAAGACAACAGTCAAGCAAACTCATTAAAGGGTTAAACACCTGGTCCAAAGAGTGCACCATTGAAGATAAAGACAAATGTTAATACTGTCTATGAATTAAAGCTTTTTCTGCATCCTGCATGACAAACATAATCTTTATGCCCTGTGATGCAACCTTAAGCTATCATTTTCAACTGTTATATCCATTTTTTACAATCTAGGGAAAGCTCAAATTACCTATAGATTATTATAAATCTGGGGTGACAAAAACACAACACTTCCTATAGGTGTTGTGTATTCTGATATGCTATTGTGTAACATGACTTTAATCTCTAGAAAAATACAGAGGACATGGTGACTTTGGTGTCCTGCAGCTGTGGTCTGCCCTATTTAAACAAATGTCCGGATTGATGGATGGCTAAAGGAAGAAAAAAAAAAGAATGTCAGAATGACCCTAAATTGATTTGCAGCTAAGACAAAAAGCCTGGCATCAGAAGTTTTCTCTGTGTTTATCTTTTTGACAGTTGATCTAACATATTTACCCAGAATGCCTCTGAAAGCAGTGGTAGGCTTAAATGCTTGTCGCTGTGCTTGTGATTTGTGATTTAATAGCAAAGTATTGCTAAGGAGAGATCTGTTGGCATTTCAGATGATCAATTTGACAGAGACTAAATAAACAGATTGATTTAAGCCAGTAAGAAGCCAGACACCACTGCACTGAGGAACTTCATCTATCAACAGGTCCAATTGCTTTCTTTGGCGTGTTGCAGGTAAGACACACTTCATCACCTTCTACAGAGAGAGCAGTCACACAATCAACTGCGGGCTGGTGCACCACACCACACTGCCTGATACTGGCTGGAATTCAGAAAGAGTGCACAACCAAAGGATTATTTGAGTCATTAATAAAATCAAAGATTTAATCAAAGATTTACAAAGATTAAAATATCACTGACATTCGACCGTGGAAATGCAGGCAATCCAAATGCTCTGTTTTTAAGGTGAAACAAATACATGGGGTTGATATGGGGTCTTCTATTGACATGTTCACTTGCAGTAAAATAGCAAGATGCCAATTTTACACCACTGACTATGGGGATTGCAATGTTAGTGGTTAGTTGGTCAGCCCACAAGATTCAGCAACTATTGAATGGATTGCTTTGAAATTTTAAAACAGACCTCATGGTCCCCAAAGGATGAATCCAACTGACTGTTGTGATCCATTCATTTTTTTAAATCGAGCCCTGTCTTTAAATCAACTTTTTCATTGTGACCATGGTAGCATTGCTGACACTAACATTTTTATTAACATATTTTTATGTTTATTCAAAATTCCAAACTGAATTGTCCAGTTTAAATGTGTCACTTCCTAGTCACGATGTCTATAGGGCTAAATGGATTAAAAAGTGGGAGTGGAGTATGGAGTGTGGACCAATGAAAAGTAAAATTCAGGTCCCATAAGGGTTCATAATGACTATTTTATTAGCACCTTCAATTCCTTAAATCATGCCAATGATAATCTATTGGAAACTTATTTCTTCAAGCACTAAATGGACATTAGTCCAGTTACCTATCCATATGAAGGGCAGACAGTCAGTATTGAAAATCAACTGACACCCTCTAGTCCATCAAAATTGTCACCACCATCGAGGAATGTTTTTGATTTCTTTAATTTAGCATTTAGTCCATCTCTCTCCATCGGAGTTGAACTTTGAAAAAAAAAAAAACCCCAAGGTTATATGGTATGGTTTTATATAATGGCTTTTACAGGTTTTGCCTAGGTCCTGTACATTTCTTTCGGTTTAACAGTTTCCTAATAAAAGGCACCAGTTGATTAATCACTTGCAGCACCCAGGTCAGGCCTTGGACACCAAGTTACTTGAAGCTGTCCACCCTACTACCTGTTGATATTAATAGGGGGAGTAGTTCCTTTCCTGCTTCTTCACAAATTCTACGATCATCTCCTTAGTCTTATCGATGTTAACGATTAGGTTGTTGTCCTGATAGCAGAAGGCGAGGTCCTCTACTTCTTTCAGATAGGCCTTTTCACTGTTTTCTGTGATCAGGCCTAACACAGCTGTGTCGTCAGCAAAGTCGATGATGGTGTTTGAGTGGAAAGTGGCTGCAAAGTTGTGTGTCTACAGGGAGTACAGCAGGGGGATAAACAAAAAGGGTGAGGGTGAGGGTTGGAGAGGTGTGTTCACACACCCTCACCACCCACGGCCCACCCTCGATCCACATGCATAGTGAGGTATTTAATCCCTAAATACTGAAAAAAGTGTGCTGGGATTGTCTCCACATGTCCCTCACAGCCTCTTGTCAAATACTGACATTTTGTCACGTCCCCCTGCATATAATACCAATGTGGCGGTACAGGATTATTATGTTATATGTTATGTTATCAAGAGGGTTCCTGGTTCTGGGGCCCTTCTGTGTGGAGTTTGCATGTTCTCCCCGTGTCTGCGTGGGTTTTCTCTGGGTTCTCCGGTTTCCTCTCACAGTCCAAAGACGTGCATGTGTTAGGTTAATTGATGACCCTAAATTGCCCGTAGGTGTGAGTGGTTGTCCGTCTCTGTTCGTCTCTATGTGCCCTGCGATAGACTGGCGTCCTGTCCAGGGTGTACCCCGCCTCATACCCGTTGTCAGCTGGGATCAGCTACAGCCCCCCCGCGACCCCGACAGGGACAAGCGGTTGAAGATGAATGAATGATGAATGTTATGTTATACACCAAATACTGACAACGCCACCTTGGGTTAGGGCCCAAGGACCCTTACTCAAGGTCAATTATCACCTTTAAAACGAAAAGGACACTCAGGTTCATTATTTAGGGAGGAAACTACTGTTCAATGATCAAATACAAACTTTATTATTAAAAATAAGCACAAGGAGAAGGGAGCCCAACTGAAAGGGGGGAGGCAGTCTGGGGCTTATCGACTGGAGGAGGGGTTTGGTAGGTGAAGTGACATCCAAAAGAAAGAGAACACCCCACACACACAGCAAAAAGTGATTTGCAAACAAAGTAAATCTTAAAAAGGGGATCACGCAGCACACAGGGGACCACCACCACCCAGGAGAACCACCACCACCGTCAGTAATAGGGGGAGAGGAGAAACAATTAAAAAAGGCTCAAAATTAAATTAAACTAAATTCAATTTTATCAATAGTGCCAAATCATAACATAAGTCATCTCAGGACACTTTATAGGGTAGGTATATACCACACTCTATGACTTATCCATGATTTACATAGACCCAACAATTCCTCCATAGAGTACGGTGGCAACGAAAACCCTACAACAGGCAGGAACAGGCAGGGTCATCTGTCCTGACACAATCATCTTAAAAATAACAACATAGCTAGGGGCTCATAAGCCCTAGCTATAAGCTTTATCAAAGAGGAAAGTTTTGAGCGTACTCTTAAATATGGGGACAGTGTCTGCCTCCCGAATAACACTTGGGAGTTGGTTCCACAGGAGAGGAGCTTGGTAGCTGAAGGCTCTGCCTCCCATTCTACTTTTGGAGACTCTAGGAACGACAAGTAGCCCTGCATTCTCAGAGAGCAGTGATCTAGTCGCGTAGTATGGTACTATGAGCTCTTTAAGATACGACGAAGCCTGACCAATAAGAGCTTTGCAGGTAAGAAGAAGGATTTTAAATTCTATTCTAGATTTTACAGGTAGCCAGTGCAAAAGAAAAAAAAGAGTCTCTGGCCAGAGATATCAAATCAACAAGCATTAATAGTTTTAACTCAACTTGATCAAATTAACAGAAATTCAACCAATAAACGGAAAGTAAATAAATAAACAAATAAACCAAACCTGGACTGATTGCATTTAATTAAATGAAACATGGATGAATATACACAAAACAGCACGGCAATGTGTGCTTACCTGTGCTTGGATGCCAGCGGCAAATATAAGGACCTGTGGGCACGAAGAGTTAGGAAGCGAGAGGTCAGGAGAAGGGACACAGCCTGCTTTTATCCCCATGGTAGGAGCAGCGATTGGCTAATAAGCCAGAGGGACTGTGGTGCAGCCAAACTAGGTTTAATATGTGCCTCGTACCAACACAAAAGGCGCTCACACATGCATTCATATGCATGCATGGCAGCACCAGCATCCACAACAAACAACAGAGAAACTTGGATTACAAAACACACAGAGTAGTCAATTAACAGCAATCTTACATACAGCAGGTTCCCATCTTTCAAGGTGAGATAGGGTGGTGTAGTGGAGGATGTGTGGTATGATGTCTTTCCTAGATTGGCTAAAACAATAATTTACATAAATATGGTTAAAAGTGTTGCTGACAACGCCACCTAGGTTAAAAAGAGCCTAGGACTCTAGTAAAAACCCAGGTTCTTTAAAATCAGGGTTGAGCAGAGGTAAAAACAGATTACCAGTTTTTTTTTTTTAAAAAAGATCAAATTAAAATGTTAAGAACCAACCCCAAGTCTCTCCCGGGGTTCCACAGCCTCTGGTGGCTGTCATCCAACTCTCCAGGTGGTGAACAAGGCCCTCTCCTGTGTTGTAGTCCATACACCGCTCCCTGGCACTCGCTCCGCCGCTTACGATGCTGAAACTGACCCACCAGCTCTTCACCGACACACCAGCTTGCCTACTGTACCAGTTGCCTTCCCCTTCCGTCTGACCCCACAGCTGGCCACCCATGTCTGCCACTCCATGTCATAGACACACCTTCTTTTCCTGGTGAATGACTTCCTGTTGTCCACATGCCCACACTGTGTCACAATGTGTATTTTTTCTTGTCTCAACCTTCCCAATGAGAACTTTGAAATCACAGTGTGTGACGTTTCTTTTTTACCCTTTCTGTCAGTGTTTATGTTCATGCAGGCTGAATGAATATTAATTTGGAGCTTTCCACTGACTATTTATAGGCAACTATCGGTGTTACATGAAGCTTGCAAAGGTGCGCTTCCTTTTCCAAATTGATTGGGATTTTTAAAGGGAACCTGCTGCATATAAATGAGGCCCCAGCGCTGGACCCACTGCAGTTTGCCTACCAGTAGAATATTGTAGTGGGCGACACTATCATTCAGCTGCTATGCTGGACACAGTGAGAATCATGTTCTTTGATATCTCCAGTACTTTTAACACCATACAGCCTCTGCTGTTTGGCGACAAACAATAGATAAGCTCCACTTGTGTCCTGGACAATGTATTACATGACTGGCGGGCCACAGTTTGTAAGACTGAGCAATCCCTTCTCATCTCAACTTGTTATATATGGCCGCTTTGTCAGGACCATAGATAGTATATAAAATGGATGCAGCCTCTATGTCAATGTCAGTTATTTCAAGTTGATCCAATTTTCCTTGCCAGTGGGAGTCACCATCTTTTCAGATTTTGAGTCTCATTTCGTCTTACCAAAAAAGAGCATTGATGTGACGTTGGGGGGAGGGAGATACACCCGTCTAGCTGATGTATACCAAATTAGCAACAGTAACACGACTGCCAGGGGCTAGGCTCATAATATAAATAAAGGCTTTTGTTGATCTACTAGATAAACAGGAGTAGGCGGAGTAAAAGTACACTCCTGTGTCAGTCTCTAGGGATGAACACACCGGCTCCGAGAGTCAAGTGCAGGCAGCCAGCATTTATGATCTATGATTTAAAATAATATTCAACACAGTACCAGGCCTATAGACTGTAAAACAACGGTCCTCACGGCCAAAATATGTCCTGAATCCTCCCAGTGCTCCAGATTAGCATCTGGTGTATGTGCAATAGATAGTTGGCTATATTGCAAGTAATTGTGCGAGTGCAGCTATTTAATTAGCTGGCTTAACAGAGCTAACACATTGTGACACTTGCGACACCAACACCTTTTAATTCGTTCTATACATTTAAAAAAAAAGAAGTGCTATAATATACAGTTTATGGATGTTACCGCCATCTTGTCACTTATGGTAACACCACCACACGAATGACCACATTTGAGGTCAAGATGACGCAGTTAGCATGCTAATCCTGACGACTAGCCTCCAAGGTGAAGTGAGAGCCAGCGGCCAGGAAATCAGTCAAGAGACTCCGCCCCTAATTATTAATACATTTCAACCTCCAATAGAATAAAAACTAGTCTGGTAGAAATTGCTCTATTACGAAACCTGTTCCTAGTGGCCACTGGGCGAACTGCATTCTTTTGACACTTTGGATGAACCTAGAATTCGCCCTGGTTGGGACTTAGTCTTTTGGGTCCAACTATTACGCTCCACTACGGTCGCTGTTTTAAACATGGGAACACATGGTTAATGTTCTGAATTCTAATAAAACTGTGTGGTTAGTTTCAGGCAACAAACCGACTTTGTTTAGAGCTAGGAAAAGTGAGTAAAAATAAGTGTGTTTGTAACGTAACTACACTGACGCACAACTGGACACACACGGGACATAAATAATGTTGGAACCGTGGAAGTCCTGGGTTTGTGTGTCCCATCCTCTCCGACCTCCTCCCCCTACAGACTTTTGTCACTATTAATCCTGAAACACCTTCTCCAAGTGCTGTTTGTGACAAAACAGCAATATTTGATGCCCTGGGACTGAACTGAGCAACTGCATGTCATCAACCGTGATGAGCAACAGGGGCCATACTTGTTACATACTTTTATTATCTATTTTATCAGCCTGCTAAATATATCTGCAATAGTTTCAGTGAATGGAAGATAGATTTTCCATTAAAGCTTATTTTCTTAAAAGGCACAATGTTGATATTCGTTTCAGTTCATTCATTCATTCATCTTCAACCGCTTATCCCGGGGTCGGGGTCGCGGGGGGTGCTTGAGACGATCCCAGCTGACATCGGGCGTGAGGCGGGGTAAACCCTGGACAGGACGCCAGTCTATCGCAGGGCACATAGAGACAGACAACCATTCACACCTACGGGCAATTTTAGAGTCATCAATTAACCTAACACGTGAATGTCTTTGGATTGTGGGAGGAAACCGGAGTACCCGGAGAAAACCCACGCAGACACGGGGAGAACATGCAAATTCGTTTTAGTTGTATTATATTATATTTTTTTTTTTTAACTTTACCTATCTACTTATGTTATATGTTGTTTGGTTGCTTGGGTGGTTATTGTGACCAGGTCTGACATGAGTTGTTGGGAGGGATGGTGGGATTCATGTTGGTTTTTTTTTGTTGTTTTTGACTCTATTCTTTTTCACTTTAAAGCAGACAGACTGTGCAACTGTTATGCTTTTTTTGTGTACTTGTCTGCAAAATGTAATAATAAAAAAAATTGAAAGAAAAAGACCCACTGTCTTAATGATAAAATAATTTTGCACTGACAAAAAGAGCATAGAACTTGTAGTTACCACCTCTACTAGAGTGTATCGACTACTGAACATCATATCATACAGTCTATAGTTTGTCTTCCTTATATTAAATTTAACTGCTGAAGTGTGTTGTTCAACTGAATTTACTGCTGTCAATCATGAAAAAATATCAATTTCAACAATGTATTTGACCCTAAGACATGTATATTTCTCCTGCAAGACATTTGTAGAATATGAGTGACTGAACAGAAGACTGAATTTATTTTAGATTAATAATGTTTCATGTAGCAACTGTCATGCATCAGTTGTCACAGTGAGTCTCCATCTGCATAAACAAAATACCCCTGCCAATTAGATAGACAACTGGCATTTCTCCCTGCAGCTATCACTGTGAAAGCATACTACTTCCAAAAACAGAAAATATTTGAATTGTTCTACTGTATGCATATTTTTTTTCTTATGTATCACAGGCATTCAAATATAACATGCAATGAAAATGGATTCAACTTAAGAGAAATTATTAAAACATTGAAATGTCCACCCAGGGATGTTAGCTTTTACCTGCTGCAAGTATACCTCACCAATGACAATTTCCAGCATCATAAATGTTTAAGGGAGTGGAACATGAACCAGCTTACAGTGCTGTTGCTCGTACAAAGCTGATAGTATTGGTGCATGTTTGTCCAAGGTGGTAGAAGCAGAGTGTACATGGTATACGTGGTACAGGGTCACACTGGCCTTTTACAATCCTCACACACAACTACTGAGGACTGATACCTGTCATTAGACTTAAAGCAATTCTTCCCGTTCTTGCATGTGTCAAAGCCATTCTCTCCAAATTCCCACCCTCTTCCCTGCCTGACCTCTGAAGCTCCCCTGACATGAGCACTGAGAGAAATGCTGCATTCCAGTACCATGGGGAGTCCGAAGTTTCGGACCTCCAACTGTCAACCCCCAAATTCGTTAATAGGAGGTTGGCTTTGACAGGCTTTTCCTCTAAGTGTCTCCGTTGCAAAATTACAACATAATAGCCTTAAAGTGTAAAAAAAAATTAAATGCTTTTTTAAAAGACTGTAATTACATAGTCAATGGGTCCTACTACCCTTTCACTATCATAATTAGAGAGCATAATGGGCTAGCCAGACTGTATTGTGTGAATTGAGTGGAACCTGTAAATATTATTAGGAAATTATCTGGGTTTTGCAATGTTCCAAAACGGCATGTTTTATTACAAATAAATAGTATTTCTATCCACCACTTATTTAATTTGGTTGCTTTCTTCTCAAAAGCTATGAAAGAAGAAAGCTTGGTGGGAAATGTCCATTTGTCCAGTGACCTTGTGATGTAATAACTTGCGTGGATGTCAATTTTTTCTCAACCCTTTAGCAAGAAGTGTTCTTCAGTAAATGGACATTTAGCACCATAATGTTGAGCAAGCCCAAACAAAAAAGTGGCACTCAAAAGAGGAAGGATAAAGGACAACAGCTGAGACTACAAAACTGCTGACATTGCTAGCAATGTTGACCTTAGCTCAGCATTGTCATCTAGACTCACAAGTGAAGTTGTATCAGCCCTTCTCCATCCAGTCAGAAGCAGATTTCCCTGCCGCTGTGGCCTCAGATGTTGGACTCACCGGTGCCTGGTGGTAGATTCTCTATGACTGCACTGGGCCATTTCCGAGGGAAAAAACACATGGAACCAGGTGTTTCTATGACACTTATTACAGGTTTCTCTTATATGCAGTGGGATCAGGGTTTAAATGTATCATTGTTACCTTTCATATGCTGGAAAGTTCCACCTACTGTAATCTGTGCTCGGTTGACATTTAACTGCTGTACCACTGATGATGAATGATGAATTTTACTCTATAATTGCAAGTGATCGTGTGATCATTTGCCTTCATCCATTCATTCGTGGTGTGTAGTCTATACTGAGTTGCTTGATGGCTTGATTGTTCTAGGCTTGTCAACATACTGTGTAAAATACCTTTGTATTAATTAGTTAGTGTTGGTTTTCTAAAGCTATTTCAGATGTTTGATAGTTGGAGAAATCAGGCTGTAGTTGTTTAAGTCCAGGGAAGGCTACTAGATTAGTGTTGATACATTTTCTGCTTTGGGTTCTCTGGTTTGCAGGATGGGAGTTGCATGGTGAGGTTCTCCATGGAGACATCAATTGTCTGCTTTGCAATTGTCTGGAATTGTGTGCACTTGTGTTTGGGAAGAGGGCCCAATAAGAAATACATGCACTGGGGCCAATCACAATTATGTAATGCTGTTGGCACGTGTTAGGCAGTGCTAAGGTGGGACTAGATAGCTACTGTATACCGATATATATCAAACTTTACAATAGCCCTCTGTAGACCCATCCAGAACGTACCTGACTAACATACAAAACCCTGTCAGTTTTTTTTATACTGCCTCTGTTTTCTCATTCTCCAGGACCCCACCACCACTACCACAACCACCTTCAATTGCCATAGCAACCTCCTCTGCACTAAGATCAACAGAGCAAGATCATGTTTCTCAGGTTACACAAGATGTATTCACTATACCTCTTTGTACATAGAGGTATGATAGACAAGCTCACCAAGAGGTACCAGAAGATGGTCAAAATGAAACAATGGAGTTAGGTACTGTGAAAAAGTGAGTGAGAGGAAGATGGGAATGGATAAATGGATCAATGTGGGGAGACCACCTGTGACGTTTTACATTAGTGTTCTCCATACATAGGATCTAGTTGGGGGTCCCACCCAGGAACCCCTTGAGTTGAAAAACAAGTGGTTCATGATCACACATCCAGCCAAGCCAGAGCATGAGTGAGAGTCGCTGCTCAGTGTCAGACTTCAGTCCAGAGAGCTTACCCAGACGCACAAAGCACACCCACTGAGCCAAAGAAGAATGCGTGACATAATCACTGAGCTGAAAACTGACAGCAATTTCGAACTGAAATTGCAGATTTAAGTTTGTGACAGCTATTTTGCTTGTTTTATATGATCGTGTCATGCAACAGAGTCATTTATTTATTAGACTAAAAAGAGCTAAGAGGGCTTGTCGAATATGGCAAACTCGCCTACTTCTGTCAGGAGTGTCTGCCTATAGTTAAATATCTTATATATATACTGTATAAATATTTGAGAAAACCTGATAACTATATATATATAAATATAAAAAAAAGTTAGCTGTCGGTTTGAAACACCATGCTAACGTCCAATGATATTTTGACTCATTCATTGACCCCAACCTCCTACTGCTTTTTTGCTTTGCAAAAATGTCACCTGACTTCCTCCTTTGTTCCTGTCTGTCTATCTATCTATCTATCTATCTATCTATCTATCTATCTATCTATCTATCTATCTATCTATCTATCTATATATCTATCTATCTATCTATCTATCTATCTATCTATCTATCTATCTATCTATCTATCTATCTATCTATCTATCTATCTATCTATCTATCTATCTATCTATCTATCTATCTATCTATCTATCATTAAGTGTATATTTTACTACAACATTTGTTTATTTGTCCCTAAACACCAGAATTTTTCTTTGGTCGTGTGCTATTTGTGCAGTGCAGTTGGGGAGCTTGTGTCAATTTGTATGAATGATGTAATGCATCTAACCTTCATTTGACTGAAGGATTTGCTGCCTGCAAACAAAAAAGGGTATTGTCACTGACTGATATTCTGCGTCGTCTGGAGTCCATTGTTACATCAATACAAGGATAACTGTGAAGGATTGATCAGTGCTCTCAGTCCTTCATCAAAACAACACTGTCAGTGCCTTGAGGTGAATGTAATTACACAAAGAAATATCTACAAAGAAAAAATAGAATATGTAGCAGTGGACCTTTCAACGTTAGGGTTAGGCTTATTATTACAGCTGCACTGAGCTGAAGATATTTGTGGAAATTTTAAATAGTGACTATTTTCAGAAAAACATTAAGCCCTGGTTGGCATAATCATGAAAGGATAATCACAGGGTGACATGCCGCTCTCTCGTCAGAGAGATTTCTGAGGGAAGCAGTGTGGGGCTAATTCAAAAGGGCCCCATATGACATAAATAAATTGAATAAGAAAAGAAATAGGAAAGTCATGAAAAAGAGACATGGAAAGTGAAGGACAAAAGGAGAAGGAGAGGAGATCTTGACTGAACATTGAAAAAAGTCACTTCTATCCAAACTTACAAACATAAGAGTAAACACCATTTATCATAGTTTTTTGGAACTAAAACTGCTTTGCTATATTAATGAAAAAAGTATTAATTGTGGAGAAGGCTTTGAAATACTATTTAGACCATAGGGCGATAAAATGTAGAAAACAAAAACACAACAATAAAATAAATCACTAACATGTAAAAAATCAAACAAAATAGCCAGAAAATTAAAAAAAGAGATGTAACCAAAAATGTCTTGGTCATGGGGTTCAACTCGAGTAATTTGGACAATAAATAAGCTTATTCTAGACAATTTTTGTTGTTTTTTAAGATAAGCTTTAGTAACATTTTAAGTTAAGTTTTTGGTAAACATAGGCATATTTGTCTAGAAAACATTAGCTTCTTGTTGTGGTTGAAATTAACCAAGACAATTCTTAAATTTGCCCCCCCCCTCCTCCCCCCCACTGCCTGTTCACAGCATAGGCCTTGAATTAAACATGGCTTCATATAATGTAAGAGGCGATTGCACAGGCCGGTCGATAGGCTTTTAATCCCTTTCCTTCTTTCCTCTCATCCCCATTCTGCAGTTTCTGTGTCCCAGCTAAACACACAGCGGCTCTCATCTCAGTGTCCTTCAAGCCTTCTATCTCAGCTTCACACCACTTTGGCCGCCTAAACACTCTTTCTCTTTTTCTTCCAGAGCCCCTCTGCCCTTCTCTCTCTGCCACTGCTGGGTGTCATCCTGTTCTCCTGAGGCAGCTGCTTTGTTGTGGTGTAATTCTCCCTGTGTATCTGTGTTGTGTGAGCACCACATGGCATGCAGTTAAAAGCACACCTCAGACCAAAAAACAGTGTCATTGTGCTCGCTCTTGACCTGCAGTCTACATGCTTCCTAAACACCTACGTTTACCCGTACACTAACTCACTGCTTCACCTAACCAAACACCCCTGGGCTTTCTCTTTATATCAAAGTTAGAATAAATAAACATAATTTCCCAGCTTTGTGTTGGGAAATGGCTGTAGCAGATGCTGTACATTCCCAGTGTAGTAGAAGCTAATAACTTCAAGATTACCATTTAAGTCACTATAAAGGTCTCTGTCAACCTTTTTACTAAACACTCCTGTTGCCCTCAAATTTACTAGCATTCTTTATCCTTTAGGTCAATGTGACCCAAGCAAGTTAAACCTCCGGAATATGATTTAAATTAAAATGATGTCTCAACTTTATGCAGGTACTTTGTGTCCGTATGCCTAAATATCCCTTTAAATAAAAGACAACGCCCTACCCCCACCCCCTGTTATATATCCAGAATACCTATTTTGTGACTATGGAAAAATATACATATCATCGTAAAATGGAAAGAAATATTTTCTTGGTATTTAAATGGCCTGAATCTCTGGCTTCTTTCAGCATTTTTTGACTACATGCAATTCCATGACCATTGAGTACTTGGGCCATGTCTCGTACCACATTATTGCCCATATTCTCTTCAGGTGCTTCCCCAGGAGGTTTCTAAGTGTACACCTGCATATTCCAGACAAAACTGGACTGTGGAACACATGCTGTACATATATTTATAATGTCCTAAGTCTCTTTGGTATGTATGAAGGGACAGCACCCACAAAATGCCACATAGAAACAGAGGGGATATCTAAAAAAAAATTGCTTAGTGGTCATTTTCAATTGAGACAGAGTATAAATAAAGAGCCCAGAGCAGCAAGAAGCCTGATGTACAAACTTTTATCTGTTTACCCCTGTGGTGTGTGAGCTATCAGGGACTCTTGGTAGGTTGGGGTCCTAAAGATGATTAAATTAAATTTGATACTGGCCTCGATATCAGCCAAAAAAACAACAACCTTATTTTCACATTTCTTATATGTCTTATACAGCTAAAACAGCCTGGGTTAAAGTTGACCACAAGGAACACCGCTGGGTTCAAGATGCATACAAGATTTTGAGAAAATAGCATTATGTTAATATTATGTTTATCCAGTTTTCCCTATTAAAGTGTATTTCCGGCGCAAAATCATCCCATGGTCTTTTTGGCACTTACATACATCAAATAAGCCATGGAGACAAGTCTTACATATAACAACTAATAACGGAGAAATCCGGGAGAGTCGCTAACAGCTGGACGTGAATAACACTGATTAGCTCGGGGCTAGTACGATGAAGGCATTAAAACAGCTTTAGCATTATAAGAGTCCCTCCCCGGAAAACGAAGCACGAACAACATAGTTAGCGAACCCAGAGTTTATTAAAAATGTTTTGGAAGACTTACCTACTGGCCCCGGTACCAGCTCCTCTTGTAGTAAAGTCCATTCGAGTCGATTACCAAATTAAATCCAAAAGGAAGGAGCCCATTGGTGCTTCGTTTTATGTGTGGGAATATGTCCTTCCATCCACAAGTCATTTCACTTACTGGATAGAAAAAAATATATAAAACAACCTTAGAAGGTCAGAGTGTTTAACCTCCCAGACACATTCACTCACTCACATGCAACAGAATTCATAAAGAAATAATGTTGGAATCACTGATCAATGATTTAATCGTGTTTAATGCATACAAATTGCATTAAGCATTATTCTGTATTAATGTAAATAAAAATCTTAAACTAATATTCTGTGTTGAATGTTTACTGTTCACACTACACTGTATGTAGTGTAAAGGTCATTGCACTCCAAAAGGTTAATTAAAATCACTTGTGAAGTCTTTACCAGAAAAGAGGACAATTAAAGAAGTCCAAAGCTCCCTCACACTGACAGCTAACGTTGGACCCTTCATTCAACAGAGGCATACCTTGGTGTGTCCTGCCATTACATCAGTAAAAAATTGTGAAATGAAGTCTTTGAACCTTGTGACCATGCCTCTTGAGGAGAGGCGTGCTTGTGCAAACATACTGACATGGCAGGAGGAGGTAGAATGTGACAACTTGCCTACCAAAATAAAAGCAGTAGTTTAAAATAATGGGCCCAATGAGTCAGCTGGCCAAGACAAAAACGAACGAGTGAATAATCAGTAGATTACTATCACAATAGTGGTTAGTTGAAGTCCTACTAGAATTGTATTTTGTATGATTTTATGTGATAAATAAATGCATTGATTCAGGGATTTACGTGACATCACCTTTTTCCAACAGAGCAAAAATCTGTCATGTGAAATAATCAAAACTCAGAAAGAAAGAAGTCAGGATTCAAAACACACGCACGCACACATGCATGCACACACGCACACACATGCGCACGCACGCACGCACGCACAAACGCACGAACGCACGAACGCACACACAAGCATATGCGCCTGTAAAGCACTTTGAATGCCTTGTGTCTGAATGGTGCTCTTTAAATAAACTTGCCTTGCACTATTGTTGGTAAGTATCTTTATTTTTTTATCCTCATTTTCTTTGTCTTTTTCTAGTCCAAGCAGCTGTAATGGTAGAATTTCCTGCTTGATTAATAAAGTACACTATTTCCGTTTCATTGACTATGAATAAAGTGTTTTATTTTTAAGTGGGTTTTTGGGAATTTCTAAATAAAGAAAGTACTATTTCTGTGGCCACTGTTTGAGGAATTGTAGGTTTGGACATCGATGCTGAAATGAGGTGACAGCAGGCAGATTTCCATAGTTTGAGATAAAGGCTCAAGACAGGCAGACTGTAAACTGATAATACCAAGCCTAATTGACTGAGTGGCATGCTGGTTGGGAGTAAACCAGGATGCAGGCTTGGAGACTACAGAGTCAACTGATATGGTTTAAAGGACATGGTTGAGCTTCTCACAGACTTAAAATACTGCTGCTCAACAAAACTCTTCACCAGAAACAAAGAACACTGATGTGAGTGAGAGGCAATGAGATTTCCTGCCGTCTTTGAAACTTAAAAACCTATTCCGAGAAAGGTGTCACTCTGCAGATTGGCAGATCTGGACCCACCTGGTCAGATTGTTCAGTCACAGTTTCAGGAATTGCAGGTTTTGACCCAAATGCAGATGCAGAAATGAGGCAGCAGGCAGAGTTCAATAAATTAGTGAGAGAAAGGACTTAATCCAAATGCATGATGAACGCTAGACACTAGAATTGACTTCAAACACTAGGGACCAGGGCTGGAATGCTAGAAACCAGACTAAGATACACAAGGAACTAATCAACTAATGCAACACAGGTGGGGTGGAGAACAGACAGGAACACACCTAAAAACAGCAAGTAAAACAAGACATTACACATGAGGAAAGTGATTTTCAAAATAAAACAAAAAACACAAACAAAAACCCTATAGGACCTGTGGTTTTAGAGAAATATAACATGTTTTTTCACAGAGGTGTTATGCAATAACTGTTTATACAGGTGAAGTAAAAATAACTAATGTTTCACATCCTCTGTTATTTTGTATTGTACTTTCCACCCCTCACATCATGATACTGTACTGTTACTGTAAATGTTTACATAACATCCAAATGCTTTCTTCTTTACTGGGCTCTCTTAGTAATTTCTCAAAAATGTACCTTTAGAGACTATGATGAAACTCAGTGTTTGTTATGCATAAATACTATGCTAAGCTAGTATTATGTGACAGATCTATCATTTATTTTTTACAGATTTTGGATCAGATTTCCGCTGGTATGTGGAGTTATGAAGTTTTTAGTTTAAAAGTGGTTATTGTGGTTGTATTCATGATGCACGTGCAGCTAAACTCTGTTATAGTGATTCAGACAGTTCAGTGGTGCACCGGCTTTTTAAAGGGGGGCCTTATTGAGACAGGCGCTTAAATGGACTGTTACAGGCTGCGTGAATATAGATGCAGCAGGAAAGGACAGTTTGAGAGAAATAATGTGGATTTCTAGTAAAAGTCTGATGTTTTGTTGACCCATTCATCCACCCAACCTTACACATTCTTCTCTACTTTCTCACTCTTTAACATTACCGGACTTCTTCCTTTGCAACAGTCATAATTATTACTGCACTACTTTGTCAATTGAACATAAACATATGCTGTTTGATAGGTTTTCTTGGGAGGACCTTTTCAAGTTAGCACCTATCTGGTAAACACAGAGCCTTCAGCAGCTACTGTTATATCCTATATGTCTCTGAAGTTGGTGTAGAAAAATATCTTCTACGCCTTTTTAAAATGAATTTTGTAAGAGTGTTATAAAATTCAACTACAACTTAATCAGTGAAAGACTGAACAGGGGAATAAATAACCAAACTTTTTTCGAGCTGTGTATGATTTACTTGTACTAAGAATTTTTCCAATAACTTAATTGTGACCATAAACAAAAAAATTGCATATAGAGCTTAAAACATGGCCCCAGTCACAGATTTCACAGATTCCTCAGAGTGTTTCCACAGGGCAGAACAACACATCCTCTTCTTCAGATGAGTTCACATGCTGGCATCTTGATGAGCTTTCAGAGCTGCTCTTTAACAAAATCGTACACCACTTAATGGTATTGGGACTACATTAAGGAAAATATTCAGTTCACTCTAATCTGAAGTGGCAACGTGCAGGGCATTTCTAATTAGTATTAGGGTCAGCTAATTATAAATCAGCCAAAACCTTTAATTCCTCACAAATGAGAGGGAAGGGCAGGGGACAAATGAAGACAGGTAACGCTAGGAATAGCATCTTTCTCTCTATTCCTTCTGTCTACCTCCATTCAACCTTTTCTCACCCCTCCTCTATTATCCTTCCTCTATTCCCTCTCTCAGTTACATCTCATCCCATGCCTGCTAGGTATTGTCAGTTGGGGACAAAGTGCGGGTTATGCGGTTGATCTGCTCTGGTATTTAGAAAGCTGACGTTAGATGCATAGCAGTGGCCCTCTGTCTCATTAAGATGGAGCCGGCTGCTCAGCTTGAACCTCCTCTAGAGAGCACAGCAGTAATTGGTAATCAAAGAGGGACAGGGCAAGGCATTCCTTGCTTGCTGCACGACCTCTCCCTGCTCCTGGATGCCAATGTGTGTAGACTGCTATACCTCGCTTCTAAAAACATGAATGTACATTGTACTTGACATGTATTTGGCTGTCGAAGTAAAGCTGCTTAAGTCGGTACAAGTTTTCTGTATGGGATTTTGATGGTGTGTTCCCCATATTGTACTGTCACCTGTGTTGCTTTAAAAGAAGTGCATATCATTTTAAATTCAGTACACAGCCTATTCTGTCAGGAAGAAGAATACAATAACTTTAAATCTTTCTCCTGCTTCGATTTTGACCATTCATTTTAAAATTTGTCTCTGACTGTAGCCTTCATGTACAATAAGTTGCTACCTTAACATTCATAATATAATCAAATGTTGATGTTTTTATACGTAAAGCGTCTCCACAGTGTGGTTATAGATCTTTCTTGGATGTGATGTTTTAGATTTTTTTTTATTTATCTTTTGGCATTAAAAGAAAAAGACACCATACCAGCATTTATGTGCAGATTCTTCGAATATTTCTTTGTTTTTCACACTTGACAGTATACATAAGTGTCATAGTTTCACATTACATTCAATTCAACTTAGTTGACAGAAACACACAAAGACCGTGACTGATAAGCGATCTCTTAGAGAAGCAGAGCAAAAACACTCTAGCCAGGACTGCTTGGAACCAAGGATGGAGACAAAAAAATGAATACCACATCGAGCACGGTGATGGAGGTGTCAGTGTAGGGCTTAACAAACTGAGGGTCTAGCTGCAGCTCTCCAGCTTGAAGAAAGCAGTGGACTGGTAATGGACTTGTACTTATATAGCGCCTTTCTAGTCTTCTAACTACTCAAGGTGCTTTCCCACTACTTGTCAAATTCACCCGTTCACACAGACATTCATACTGATGGCAGTGGACATCTGCATACATTCACACATCCATGCGCAGCACAGGGTTTAGTGTCTTGCCCAAGGACACTTCGACTTGCGAACCGGAGGAGCTGGGGGTCGCACCGCTAATCTCTCAAATGGAAGACGACCCACTCTGCCACAGCCGCTCCCAGTGCTGAAAATTGTGTACATTAGGATAGGAATGCATGCTCAGTTGTACTACTTCATTCATTTTTCAGATGACCTCTATCAATAACACCAAGGTAAAAAATACAACCTTAATAATTAAATATTACTGTAACATAGAAAGTTAGGTAACTTAACATTTGTACAGCTAATATTGGTACGTTAATGTTATAGCAGTACCCTTTCTCCCACAAAATACGTTGAACTTGCAAGCAATAATATGACATTTGCTACATACAGTTATGTTAAATATGTTACACACTGCTGCTTAATATGATGTTACATTACTTTATAAGTTACAGTTAAAATTAAGGTTGTTAAATTATGTATTAGTCTGACTGGCATGCTTCATAGCTACTATATTTTTAGTATTGTGTATATATAGAATAATAAATAAAAATCCTTGTAACTTTTGACCGGACTTGTCAAGTGTGGGTCTAGGTTTTATTTAAAACACAACAAAATATTTGACACACAGGAGGAGACCTTGTTTGTATTCCCAGTGTCAGCAATTCACCAGGTGAATGAGAGTGTTGTGTGCCTGAATCAATGGCGAAACATATGTTACCACTACCTGCAATTTAACATAATTATTTTGGCTAAAGAGGTCAGGATGTTGGTGTTGTTAGTAAAAAAATGTGTGAGGCGGCTAGGGGTAGAGAAAGCCTTTAACCTGATTTTCTCTCGGGCAATCTTTTCGCTGGCTCTTGGTGTTCAGGTCCTCGTGCAATCACCAAGGCTGTGCTCCAGGCCTCATTATAAACTATGACAAGAGAGGAGAGACCACCAGATTGACAGGAAAGAGAGAGAGAGAGAGAGACAGACAGACAGACAGACAGACAGACAGACAGACAGACAGACAGACAGTCCCATGCTGATATTGCAGGCCCTCTCGAAGGGATATCCTTAAGAACAAAAGCGTGATGTGATGGTCCAATTTGCTTTGACTCCATTTGAAATACATCTTAGATCTTGTAAATCCAACGTGTACATGAGGTGAAACGCAACAACATCATCTAGAAAACTGTATACACTCTCACATCAAGAGTGAACGGGAGCATGTATGCAAGCTGTGTATTGAAATCAGTGCCATATTCTTTCCTCAATCCAAACGTCATCTTGTTTATTGTGTAGTTTATTAACTTGAGAGGAAAGATCAAGGAGAAATGGATACAGACATAATTGGAAATGTGTCAACGAGGCAATACTCTTAAACAAGTTACAGCCACGCAAATGTTACTGTGAGTCTGTACTTAGGCACATCAGTGCTTCGAGCCAAATGCTAACACATCTTAATTTAGCCTGTTAGCATGCTTACATGTGCTAATTTGCCCTAAACACGACCTACAGCTGATACTAATGGAAATGTCATCAGTTTTGCAGGTATTTGGTCATAAACCAAAGACAAGTTTTTATTTTGACCTAATGATGACGTTAGAGGTAAAGTCATCAAAGTGATTACAATTTACCAAGAGATAATAACAACCGCACTGGAATCAAAGCCACGTATAGGCAAATTACCCATGGCAGCATTTCAAAATGATTTACAGGTAGGAATGCTGGCTATGGCTGTCTCTGGTGTTCAGAAGTGTTAACTGGGACTTTCAGATGTGACATATGTGGTGATCTATCGTTGTGGTGCTGAATCGTCACGGTATATCTTCTACCTGTCCGTCAACAATGTTTCATCATGGTGTGGATAAAATTATCCTCCACACAGGAATGGTAAAGCTCGGAAACAGCAAATTCATCGTGATGGTGCTTTCTCCAGTCATACACTTTGTATTGCAGGGGCTGTAATAAATATTGTATTCACAAAGGGGAACGTTTGGGTTTTTATTCTAGTTCCATGGACAAATGACACTCCTCAGTCTGCGTAACAGTAAACCTGTAAACTATCAAAATATCCAAACTATCTGGGAGGCTCTGAACAGATGACTTGGCAGGAAATTTGCAGTGACATTGAGGAACCCTCCAGACAAGAAAAGACAGTTGTTTACCTCAGCATTGGGGCTGATTTGTATGATCACTGAGTATTTGTTTCTCACTGATGGGCTATAAAAGCCCAGTGTTGGGGACAGTGCGGTGTCGCCGCAAGCAAAGACGTGAGTGTCATCAGGAGTTTACGGTTAGATGTTGGAACAGTCAGCAGGGACAGGCCTGATGCCAAGGACATGAGCTGATGTTTGCTTTGTTGTGTGGGACACACCAGATATATCTCGATTTGAAAAAAATACAGGGCACAGGAGTAATTCTAACTTTTGCTGCAACATTCCTAAATATCATCATTTCAGCAAACTGGACTTATTTAACTATAATTGGCAGAAGATTCACAGGATTGTTACTGGATTCAATGATGTGAGAAGTAAAACAAACAAGCATGAAATAATAGTGCACTGAAATATCCCTTTTTAGACTGACAGGGATATTGAGTGATACACCAGCAAAAGCAACTCTTTTCAGCTTAATAAGGTTGTTGTGGCTCATTGTACTTTACCTTAGAATACCCTACAGTGATTGCTTTACATACCCATGTATTACTAAACTTAATGCTTATATGTTTACAGCAGTTCTGTACTGATGTGTTGATATATTTTTTATTGAACTGATCATCAGTGCTTGAGACTTTGGTGCTTAATTGATTCGATCTTTTTCTAATAGCAGTATCAGTACAGTAGGTGTAACTTTAACAGGACTGTTGGAGTGTATTTTGATGGAATTTCTATTACAGTGACTATAAACAGTAGTGACTCTTCGCTCATTTTGTTTCGCTATTAAATCATTTGCAAAAATGTAACTTCTATTTATGTTGCTCATTCCTGAAAACAGAAGATATTTATACCTTTATGTGAAGGAAAAAAGTTTTATTCCGGAGTTCCTTGTAAAATACTAAGACTACTGATTACATTAAGCACATGCTCATCACTGGTCTTCTATTTACCATAATTACTTTTTTGTTTCTAATTAAATTGTTATCCACTGTGTTAGTGGAGGATGGTAATGTCGGTTGGTCTATCCAGTCTGTTCAGAGCAGGATATCTTTATAATGAATTGGTCACCCATTTACCTTTCTCTAACAAAATAACTAATTGCAGGAAATGTTTGTTCACCAGAAAAACGAAAGTAATGGTCACTGGCTTAAAACAATTCTCTGCAATATTTTTCCTGCAAAGCAACCTTGTGGCTGTGCAAAAAAAAAGAGGTTTTGATCAAGATGAAGCCTCGTTCATAAATTTTGTTTGGCCTCTGCTATATTGTCAAAATCAGCTGTAAAATTGAAAGTCTTAGACAACACTAAGCCATGCTTTCTATACTCCAACACAACAAACTCTTCTTGCACTGTCTTAGAGCAAAAAGCTACCTCTCATGAAATTTCCGAAAAAGACTTCTCCTTGAGTGAGACATGGCTAGACACAATAACAAAAAGGCTGGATCAAGCGAACATTTTTATTTCTCTGTAGGGTCCTTTTCATAATGTTCCCAGAACTTAGAATATCAATTCCAGCCTGTCAGTAACAGCACTTTTGGTGGACGTACTTTGCACCAAAGGATTACAATTTGTAGCGCCGTTGCTCAACTGAACCAATTTCAAAATGTGTCCACATTATACACAAAAAATATAATGGGGTATAATGGAGTTGAAAAAATAAAGAAGTTTCCCTTGATAATGCGCAGACTGATCTTCTCAATTAACTCTCATCCAGAAAGCAAATTAACATATTTCCCAAACAATGTTGTACTACTACTTTACCAAAATGGTTTAGCTACTAAATCCTAACTATAGTTTACTTTCCTGTCATTTCCCCTAACCTTAATCATGCTAAAAGTGCCATGTCCTGATACTATAGACAGAAAAAATATGAACATTAAAACAACAAGAAAATAAAATCTGAATCAACAAACATCTATGTTCACGTCGGGTTGAGCGCATCAAACTCCCTCCTAGTAGGTCTTCATTGACCCTTGTTCTGAATCAGGTTGTACTCGCCTTTGGAAGCTTGTCATTATATCTGGGGCTGCCTGGTGCTTCTCAAAGCTTTATATTTTAAACTGCCTCAGGATCATCTGACATGTCACATGGAAAAATGTGAAATTTAAGGCCACTTCAGTGAATAAAGGACTGTCAACATCCCAGCTCCATTTAGTGCTCCATTTCCTTCATTAGCTTCTTGATTTGTTTTAAGAAACAATGAATGCCTCTAAACTACAATCTTTGGCAGACAGGGTTGAAACAGAATGCTGCTATATGCTATAGAACTTCCTGCTGTGAGAGTTTTTAAGGCAATTATAAGAGTACTTTGACAGGGTCGTGGACCACTTCTGTGTGCAGCAGAATATATTAAAATATGACCCTTTTAAGTCTGACACTTGATGGTTTTTACATGTCAGCGTGTCTGCTTTGAGAGAACTGCACTGGTGACTGCAGCAGTGCCACGGCTGAATCAGAGATGGGCTGAAAATGCCTGCAATAAGAGCACTTAACTGGCTTATACCTCCCTGTATACTGTACACACATGACCAGCAGAATTTCCACTACGACAGACCTACAACAAGGAAAATGTAACTGAAAAGAGAAAGAGGGATGTTCATTCAAAGCAACATTTAAGATAATTTCATGTGTATGTTGGGCATGTGTTTTTTAGGTCGCTTGTATATATGCAGTGTGTATTAGCATTAGCATTATGACGTCTTGGGTTTGAACCAGACCTTACTTAAGGTTTTTCAGACTTCAGCACTTTAGTGGTTACCAATACCACCTCACAACAACCCTGAAAGGGCTGGCTGACCGAGGCAGAGTTTTTGGAGTTTCTATGTTGTCCTTATGCACGTGTTTCTCTGGGTGCTCTGGTGTCCTGCTTCAATTCATCTGACTCAGCCCTGGGACCAACTGGTTACCTGTCCAGTTTGTACAACACCTCTCACTCAATGTGATCTGACAGGCTAACGTCAATCCATCAATGCACAGTGCAGCCCAACCCCAGTGAATATTTATTTATCAGTGGTGGCACAAGCAATGGAAACCTTAACTGAAGTAGCAAAACCAACATTTTAAAATACCCCATTACGAGTAAAAGTCTTGAATTCAAAATGTTAAAGTACAGTTAAAGTTGTTCACAAAATTGACCTAAGTATCAAGAGTAAAAATACTTATAATGCAGACAAACTGCTCCTTCTTTGTATGTCACATATTTATAAGCTGATTTTACGCTCTGTATGTAAAATCGTTGTTATCGGGGTGACCTCTAGCTCATCCGGTAAAACATGCGCCCCATGTAGGCTGAGTCCTTGGCTGTTTCCCGGTTTTTGAATTCGACCCCTGGCGCTGCGTGCTACATGTCATTCTCCAGCTGCTCTGTTGAATAATAAAGGCAATAGAAAGCCTTAAAAATAAATCTTTGTCATTAAATAAAGCTGTACTAATGTAGTATGTACAGTACATTTTATGCTGATTATAATGTGGGATCAGTAAAGTCAGTGCAGTGAGATAAAGATACATTTGGGGATTATCGGGTGAAATAAATAAAAATACATGTGAAGTTGATATTGTAAACTTGTTATGCCTATTTGTTTCCATGTGCCTTTGTGTGGTGCTGTTTTCTTGTTTAGTTCAATTCAATTCAATTCAATTTAACTTTATTCCAGATCAGATTATTTTAAATCCATATCAGTTAAAAGTAAATACAAAATGGGGAAAACAACACAGTGATATCATTATTGCAGTCCACAATGATTAAAACTCATACAGGCATTAAGTTGTTTACAAAACATTTGATCTTCCTAGGGGTAGGACTCCTAAATAGCACTAAAAGTTCTTAACTAGTATCCTCTTAAGACCTGTTCACAAAGCTGCTGAGACAAGCTACTTGGAATATACCCTTAAGCTAAGAAAGGCATTGTTCACCCCGTTGCTATGGATGATGTCATGTTTTATGAAACTGTGACTGGCTATTTTGGATCTCTGTCAGTGAATTCTTGATAGAAATACGGTAGGAGGTGTGTTGCCATATCCAAAAAGAAATGTTAAGATAAAATATAGGCTAAGTTTCAGTGATTTAACAAGAAACAAAGAGTAATATTGGCAACTGACTAGTCAAGTATATGTGCGGCTAATTGTCAGCCTCTTACATGTCTGGCAGCTGGTTAACAATTAGCAGGAATCCATGTAAGAAGCCTCATAATCATCAGACTACAATAACCATGGCTGATAGTGAGAGGTGCTGACAACAACAGCTTTTGCTTCCTGCCCAACTTGTGCATGAAAGGAAGAACATAATTTAAGGAAAATTCAGAGTTGGGATAACTGCAAAAGACAAAAAGGAAGTGTGGGAAAAAATATATGACTGGAAATAGATGCAGCTTTCATTAAAGGCTTCTAAAATGTTGAGGCGATCCGTGACTTATGAGTCCTCTTGACTACTTCTAACTTTTATTAGATTTAGGAGCTTGTTTTAGGGCTGAAACACTTTGTGAATTGGCTTCTTTTGACCAAAAATTTAAAGCATTTCCTTTAAATCTGCAAGTTAGGAACTACTTTTACGCCCTTGATTCTGCATTATTAGAAAACATCACCAACATTAAATTCACCACTTGTCACACAGTTTAAACTATCCCTATGATGTTCTCTTCACAATTAAGCAATATTTTCCCGTTCAGTAACCCAATGAATACTGGGTGGCAAGATAATCTTACTGTTATTGATAATCTTCTTTCCGGAACTCATTCTGCTTATTCTTCTGAAGCTTTTTGGCAATAAAGTTTGCCCATGAAGTGCACAGCATATTTAAATCTAGCATTCTTTGGTTTCTTGTGTTCACAATCTGGGCCATGCCTACGTGATATAACCTTTGTGGAAGCCTATTTGGCCTCTACATGGAGTTCAAGAGAATAACTAAACCTTTGTAAAGTCATGCACATAAATTTATAGAAATTTCTACGAAAAAAAAAAAGGCTGGTGGACTGCAAGACGGACCAGAAGTCAAAATACGTCACTGCGGAAGTGCAACAACACACAAAAAACATCGTTACATGACTGATTTTAGCCAACAAAATTTGACGGTGAGGGTTAGGCATGAAACACTTTTCACACTGGTCCCAATCTGCCTCCCTACGCGGTACCTCTGCGTCTTATAATACATCACATGCTTTCACTGTGGGGAATACACACAATAAATACGTGGTATACACACAAATATCTGCACATTACTTTTTGTTGTTATATGTACGAAAAAATGCATGAGAACACCCTGAGTCCATATACACTGGCTGACCTGAGATGATGTTGTTTTGGTCTTTTTTGGCAGAATGATTTACTGCCAAAACATTCACAGTTTTGTCATACATTATACATTATTGTTGTATTGGTTCTGAGAGTTAATCTTGCCACGCACAACAGCATCAAGCAACATATCAATATCACTTAAGCTTTTGTCAGTCAGTGAATAGTTAATGCCAAAACACAAATCATCTTCTGTAAGCCTTGACCAATGTAATTTCCCTCTTTGGTAAACTTTGTGTTTTCCATAACTGGCTCGACTCTCAACATTTATTATCGTAGGGACAGGTGTGTGATCTGTTGTGGCCGGACAATACAAGATCTCCACCTTCTCTTGACAATAATTAACATTAAATATAATATATATATAATACTACTGTAAATAATAATACTGTAAATATACAGTGATCCAACAAAGATGTTGTATGCCATGCTTCTCTGGTATATGTGGCACTTTCAGCTCCTTAGTTTTTATGCACCAGTCCACCTGGAGCCATCATATTTCTAAAGTTTCCCGATCATATTTTCATTGCAGCACAGGCCCCAGGCATTATTTCTCACGGCGATAAGTGTTTTTCCATTGGCCCTGCAGTAGCCCTGGGTTTGAGTATCATAGAAACTCCATACAGTATGTGTATATATAGAAAGCTCTCTAATGAGTGGAATGATTCACGGCCCTGTCACAATAAAGCCTCATTATTCATTATCATATCACAGTCTTATCAGAGCTTTCAGTCTTCGGGGCTGAACTGAATAAGCTACTTTCCAGACGGTTCTTGAACTTTCTCTCCATCCTCTGCTTGGTGTCACTGATCCCGAGGAGCACCTGGTAGTTGTTTATGTGGAAAAGTTACATCATGACCTATTGAACTCACTCCCTGTTTGATCCATTGAAAATCAGGTTAGATATTTTGTTGTATCAGCACATGTAGGAAATGTTAATGCAGTTTGACTGGATAGGCAAAAGTAACTGGGCCACAATCAAGGAGAGATTAAAGAATACTAAATACAGTACTAAACATACAGCATGCAGCACATTTGAAACATGCTGAGCAGTTTTACTAAATGAGCATTTTAGTATCTCCTTTACACTTACGCGTTTTGTTTTCATAGGGCCCTTAAACCTGTAAAGAACTGACTTTTTGTCTCGATTTATGACAGAATTCCACCCTTTCCTCAAAAATCTTACATTTCTGAATAATGGCTTTCTATTACTATTTCTTTACTATGCATCTCAAACGCTTTTAATCATGTAGCTCAAATCATCATATTGTGTTCTCAAAAAACTGATCACTAATTAAAATTGACATCTCAATGTTTTATCTTATCTGATCTGATCTTATCTTATCTGTGCAGATTTTTCAGCCCATTTTATTCCCCATGGGTGAGAGTAGTCGAGGTTGTTGAATCACAGAGCTATCATTGACTATTTATTTGTAGCCCCCACAATTCAACGTTTCATGCCTCACGCTGTGGTTGGGGGCTGGGGTGGGGTGTGGAGGTCTGTGCTATCAAAGCTCCCTTTCATTTCAACTCTAGACTGTGGCCTCAGATCAGGCCTCCATTAATGCAGGGATGTGCTCCTTCACCACTAAATTGTATATCTCGTTGCCATTATTTCTGTCTGATGGCCTCACTTTGTTCCCCTTATTTCTGATCCTGTCTTTTGATGGGCCCGATATTCTGAAACAAAGTGAGAGGAGTGTTCATGCTGAGCGGTGAACTGGGAAAAAAAATAGAAAAGAAAGAAAAGTAACTTTGCCAAGCATAGGAGATAATTTCAATTGTTTCTGTGCAAATCAAGATGTATCGAGATTTTTCAGAACAGAAAGACATTATCTCACCGAATGTCAAGATATTGTCACCTGCTTCTTTAAACCCAAATTGAAACAGAGATAATCCTCCCACCACACAGGTAGAGTTTTACACTGGCTTTAAAGAAAACATTGGTTACATCTTATGACAAATGTGCTCCATTTTTCGATTCGTGCATTGATTTTCAGCTTTTACTGTATGTTATCCAATCGACCAATCCAATCGTTGTCATCCTCCTCTGAAATGATTACTGTTTCTGCGCGACCACAACAACATAAAATGAGTATGGAATGATGTTCCATTTTCCTTTTATTTTCATTTTCTAACCCTAACACACATCAATTCCTTTTGTTATATTTTTCTATTTCTCTTTATGTAACTTTAATGTTACAGTATATAGTCATCTTTTTACAAGAAATAAATTAGCTGATAAAGAAGTGGCATCCAATTCACTGTGATTTCATTTCTTTTCAAAATGTGTGTAAAGTAATTCAGTAGTTTGCAATACTGAATTACTTTACACTGGACACAGATAGTTGATAAAGACCATTCAAATGTTTTCATCTCATAAGGTGCATATGCTTATTATTTCTAAATGCTGTTTTGCATTGTCTTATTTGCAGTATTGTCTCATTTGCACACAAATAACCCTTTCCCTGTGTAGAATCTACCAAAAACCTACTTTACCTTCTATCACTAATGCTGGGTGAAAATCACCCAAACGTGCATGTAGCAAAAACAGTGTGTTTTGGATTAGGAAAACACCCATGCCATCAAAGATTTCAAAGACAATGCTGAAGCTACCCAGAGACCCATGACACTCAGATGAACACAGCATAATGGAAATCACATACATGTATTTGCTGGGGTGAAAACCACAGGGCAATGGTGTTCTAGTGTTACAAAGGAATTTATAGAAAGTTAACTTTAGTCAACATACCAAACCCCAAGCAGTGGAATCTGTTTCCATGAGTACTTCTACAAACCACTAAGCTTCTAAAACTGCATACAGTTTGGATCACTGATAACTTTTGCTTCTACTCTTTTGACAACACATTTACTTAGTTACTTTGGTAAACTATTTTGAAACAACTTCCAAACACCATAAATCAAAACTCTATAAACTGTTGAAGTCTACATTGCTTGTCACAAATGCAAATTAAACAGTAAGCATGAGGGACCAAAATAGCTGGGTTCACCAAGAGCTTGGTTAATCCCCGAAAGCCCAAACAGTGGGATCTGCTGTAATCGGCACATTTAATAAAATTTACCACCAAATCCCATTCCTTTTTGAAACTCTGTATAAACGCATATTTGACTTGAAGTGAAACTTCCCCCTGCTTCCATTAAATGTGTCAATTAGATCTGTGGGGAAATGACAGCTGTCGGAGTATAACTATTTGATAAAGGTCACCTCAGAATAGTCTTAGAGGAAACACTGATATTATATCCCACACTATGGCGCATTTCTTCAGATTCCTGAAAGATTCCTGACGGATCGGATCAGCCGGGGGCTCTCTCAGTCTGTAGCTTAGACTGTACTACAATTTTACACCCATTTAGCACCTCTGTTCCCACATTGTAACGATCTGCATAGGATGGTATGCTTGCTAAGAGTGCAAATGTCCACAGGGGTGTCAGAGCTGAACTATTCAGCCGATAAAGGATTATAATGTGACTGACACCCAGTGTCCTCCGCAGGGGAAAACTGCAAACTCGATGTCGGTGAGTTCCCTGGTCCGGTGTGTGCCCCCCCTGTTGCTTTAAGCAGTGCGTCCTGTCGTCCAACAGGAGGCGTGTCTCCCCTACGGCCGGAGCTCAGCGCTACCAGATGCAAGTGCGAGGGAAGCGACTCGGCTCCTCCATAGAACAAATCAACTTCTTTGTGCTGCTCTGGTGACTCTTCCCTGTTCCAACTCTACCTAGGGTAAGCTCATTCTTTTAAACTTTACATACATTTACATATTTTACTGGTCTATTTTTTTGCACGTTACATCTTTCCAGGAACAGTTGATATATTTTTAAACATATGAGGCCGAGGTACGGGATTTGTACCCTCGTTTCTAACCGGCAAAACGCGCAGAAAACACCGTTACGCACCTGACCGGTCAGGTTTGAAGTTCATCCGTGAGTTTAGAAAGGCAAAGGCGATTTTAGCATGCGCACACAGAGCGAAAATATCATCTACATGTCTCAGGAATAGGCTCCGACTTATGGTTTAATAAGCCTTGGAGATATATGACCTCCCGTGTCTTTGCCCGACCTCTATTTGGAGACGCTTGTCACCTTTTCGGGTTCCTCCTCCTCCTTCTCCTCCTTCCCGGGCTAATGCCTTCACTGTTGTGGGGTTGAAAGACATTATGAGGGTTGTTAAATACCTACCGTAAAGCCTTTATGAATGATCCATAGATAACGTCTGTAGTTCATGCTGGATGGGAACTCGCGGAGTCGAGCCGCATATTTAAATCCCATAGTTGAGGAGCACATTAGTTTTAAATTAACTTTAATATTCTGCAGGGTTGGGGCTCCGCTAAGCCTGTTTTAAAGTCCTTTTCACGTGTACAAATAGGCATATGTTGTGCTTTAGCCTTATCTGTAAAACAAAGATGAATACAAAACATTGAGATGAGTATACACACTGTAGCCAACTGTTTTTTTTTCACCTGGCAACCCTGCAGACTCGATAAACACCTTCTTTGCCGCTATGCACGGATATCAGAACTGCGGATTGTGTTGTTGATATAAGTTCAGAGCTGCTGCTTCCTATTATGACCTCTATGTACGTTTAAATACTGCACCGCTTTAATTATTGCAAGTTTGGAGACAAACAACTATCAGATATAGGTTTTTATCGTGCTTTTAGTCTCAGGAAACCTACTGACAACGTCTAAAATGTGCGGCTTATGTAAAAAAAAAAAAATCTAACAAAACAAGCATTCTTAAAAAAAGGGAGAAAACAACTTATAAGAAATAGGACCACACGGGGAGCGGAGTCTCTGCCCATGGTGCTGAAACCCTCTCAATGCGAAGGTTGATCAAGACAGAATTCGCTGTCCGTGGTGCTGAGAACACCTCAAAGCAAAGCCTCGTTTTAAACAAATTCCGTCAGCTGTGGCCTAAATATGAAGCTGTTTACATCTTTGGAGGCTGTCTTGCTTCTCAATAACATAACTGAAGATGCCACGGGAAGGAAGGATATTTTATCATAAAGCTTAAAGTCTTCCTGGCAATTTTGTTAATTTTAATTTAGTGCTGACAGCTTGCAGTAGATACAAGCTTGCCACTCTTTTTTGGACCATGTTAAGATCAGCTTGACCTCTATATGTGCAACCTTCTTGATCCAGTATAAGTTGTGAAGTATGGAGAAGGTGTATGTAAGATTTATAAATTAAGCATCAGATTAACCACCCAGAATTTGACTGAAAAAAAAACTCTGCAGGACCATTTACCGACCTTGGCAAAAATAGAGCAAAAAATGAATGTGTGCTTCTATATCTATATATGCAGGAAAAACGAGCGAATTTTGATATTTATTTGTAAATCACAGGTTAGAGGCCACAGTCCAGTCTATGGAGGAAATATTGAACATGACAGCTACATGTCTTCGCCTTTCAGACCACGTCTGCGCGGTCAGTAATTCAACCGGATCAGATACCGGCACCTCTTACGATCACAATTCGGACAATTAAATTCAAAGTGTAATGTTGGCTCCTATCTAACGGCGCTGCACACTCTCAGTCGCAGGAAAAGTAGAAAATGAAATACTTAACAGTGCTGAAATAAAGAAAAAGAAAAAAAAAAGGGGGGGGGGGGGTGCAGAGGCTATTCATCATGTTGAGTTCACAGTGACAGGTTTGCTTCATGGAGCACCCTCACACACGAGTCCAAGCTCGAGTGACCCCGATCAAACACAGGCGATCTGTTCAAATTCTTAGATTGGCTTTTTATACGGCGGCGCTCCTGCTGCCAGTAACGGCCACTGAACCGAACCGAGGGAAAAATCTGAGGGAAAACCGGAGAGCGGCGGCTAGCTGCTGGGACACGACATTAAGGGAATCTGAGGAAGGGGGGGCATCACAATTTCAGCAGGCGATATAGATCAAGGGTTGAAGTGTGGTCAGCGGCGGCCGAGAAACATGCCTGATCCACCCCTGTGCGCTCCCCCGCTACCAGAGTTGGCTCGACGTCAGATGCTGTGCGGCAGTGCAGCAGGAGGAGCTCGGGGCTGGCGAGGCTGCTGAGACCGCCGCTTCACTCATTCACACACACTCTCACTTGTGTCACGCTGGATCTCCGCTCTGCCCCCTCTCACCCCCCTCTCTCCAATCTCTGCCTGTGTCTTTCAGTAGATGGCTTTCTTCACTGACTAACATGGATGCCCAGCCACCTCCACCACCACCACCTCCACCGTCATCTTCCTCAGCTGAGTCGGAGGGCTGTTTCTGCTTGGCGCAGTGAGCTGGACACGCAGTGCTTTTTTTTTCTTTTTTTTTTTTTGTTGTTGCTAAATGGATGTGGGGAAACCGTCCCCCAGTCCGCCGGTGGTACCCGCCCGCCTCGCTTCATGTTAAAGAGAGAACAATTCTGGGGAATATACCGATTCAGGGAATAAAAATCCTGTGCATAACACAAGCACCATGAAGATTACATACCTGCTGATACTTAACGCGAGGGTCAGGTGCACCGTCAGGTTTCTACTGCTGCTATTACACTGTGTGGGATATTCTCATGGGATGCCACACGTCTTGAGATTTGGTGAGCTACTTCTTCTTTTTTTTCATCTCACGTAGCCCCTAAAAGTTTGATTGGTGTGTTTCCATCCCCATAAAGCATGTTGCTCTCAGCCCCGACCTGTTGGAGACTCACTTTCCCTCCCTTTCCTCACTTCTGGGAAAGTTGCTGTTCTCAGTGTTATTTGCTGTGTAATGGGGCGTTTTTTAGGAGTAAAAGCAGGAGAGTAGTGTATCCAAAGAGTTGGCACAAGACCTGCAGTACCATAGTGAAAAGCTGCCAGAAAGAGAAATGAATCCTATACAAATGATCCATACGGTGGCATCCTGTAACCTGTTGCCTTTTGGAAAGTTTCAAATATAAAAGGTTTGCATATAGCACCTACCCTCACACTACTACAACCCCCATGTGTGTGTGCACAGTGTCAGCTGTTTATGAGTTCATGTCAGCCACTTGAGTGTGTGTGCTACACTTGTGGCCATTTCAGCTGTGATGCTACTGTATGGTGTTTATGTTTATTCACACAAAAAGTAATATGCACAGTATTACTAAATGTGCTACTGGTGTGTGTGTGTGTGTGTGTGTGTGTGTGTGTGTGTGTGTATTTGTAATCAAGACATTTAGCTTCACTTTTCTAATTAAAAAAAAAGAATACACAACATAAATTTTAATAATGTGCCAACACGCCTCTTCCATATTTCAGAAACATGATAAATATGTTGAAAGGGACATTTTTTGGATGATCTTTTGAACAATAATTTCAGCTTTAAAGTAGGTGAAAAAAACATATTTCACCACTTTATGGGAGTGTAGTTTGTTCCAATGCGTACAAAGGAAATATTCCATCCCAGGTCCACATTTTTTTCACAGCTGTATCATTTTACAGAAGGGATTTATTCCAGATGTCTCATGAATAATTTGGGTCTTGTTTTGAATGAGTGAATGTTTTGTAATGCTGGGGCCAGTGGTTGGCAGGAGGTTAAGACCACTGACTTGCATATCACACACTATGGCTTCAACCACAGAATACAACGTCAGAAAAACACTGCAGAAACAAAGTCATTAGAATAGAACATTCGATTTAAATTATCCTGTCAGTCGTGTATTTCAGTAAGAAAACAAAGTAATGCGGGTGCACAAACACACACCACAATCGTAATAATGCACACAGATACAGAAGTACTGCTATGTAGAGTGCACACATATTAATATTGACAGGATTACTTTGTGCTGAAAAATCCAACTGTGTTAGTTTTTGTATGGATTGAGAGAAACATCACTGATCGTCACTTTTTCTAGAAGAAAAATCCCCAGTAATTAAATGCACAATGTACATTTCTTTAATTCATGAATGCAGATGCTGATGAAGCTGTAGGATCTGAATCAAAGTGTAGATGGAGAGATAGATGAAATCCTTTGGACCTCCAGCTTGTCAGTAAAGTCGCAGTCGCCTTACATTGCGGTGACTGCGACTCATTCAGTCCATGCGTAGAAGGGAATACCGTGTGGTGAGGGAAACACCTTGTACCCCATTACACCCCATTATTTTATCACAGTCCTTTAACGCTCCTCGGTCAAGCCTGTATTTGACAGCGGCAGAGTCAGAAGGCTGAAGCTGGATGGTTATAACTTGAATTTTCTCTGTCGGAAAATATGTCTCGTGATTACTTTCCTTCCTTCTCTCTTCCTTTGCCAAGGTACTTTCATCAGCTACCAGCCACATGTGTGTTGACAAATTTGTTCAGTAGACAACCGGTGGCCTTCAGTGTGTGTTTTTATGGTTTCATCATGGATTGTGACAGATTTCAGTTTGAATTGTGAAAACATTCTCAGTTAGCCTGAGCTGCAAAGAGAGAAGATGGATCAGAATATAAATAAATGGAAACATTAAACAGGCACTCCAGCTGTTTAGTATTGAATGCTCAAAATCTAAGCAGCAGTGGCTGATATATCCTGACTTTTAGTCCCTAGTATGTGTCCAGCTCCAGAAACAGTGGATCCTACATTACGCTTCCCACGATGCAACTCAACAGTGTCTCCATCCTGCCCTGGTGCAGGCCAATGTCTTTCAATTACTGCACCCCCAAGTGAGGCTTTCGGTTAAAAATGTGAATTCTTAAACCCTGATTTTGTCATACAGTCATCTGTCCCTGACATCATCGTTAATTTCTGAGACTCCTCGTGATGAGTAAAATCCCTAGATTTCAGAAATGTAGGTGTGTTATTGAGTGCTATTAGATGAATGTTTCTTTAAGTATGAACCTCACAATGTTAGCTGTCTTAGACCTTATCTTCTCCCTATCCACTATCAAAACTGTGCTTCTTTAACTCCACCAATTGGATTTTGACTTCATGTATGGGATTTCCTCAGCTTAAGGAGAAGCTTTGACGTATAAATGACATACTATTAATTCAATAATCATTGAATAACATTACAGTACATTTCTGGATGTGTTTTGACCATAACAGCTTTTTTTCTAAATACTGTAGGAGTCTGCAAATGATTAAACTCATTTTTTTGAAGAACTATGGTTTTCCATTTTTGAAATTCAAGCACAAGGAAAAACGGCCTAAGATTTTTAAACAATCTGACCAATTCTCTATATAAGAAAAATATTTTTTTTTTATTACATTCTGAGTTCGTAAAAGACCTTTGGAGCAGAGCTATATAGATTAGATTTTTCAAAAACTGTGCAGGGAATAAAGACATAGAAGCAGGGTAAGAACTCACATGGTGTGATTGTTACCAGCCCCGACAGTGATGCTGGTATTGTTTTCACCTTGTCAGTCTGTGTTTGTCTTTGTGTTTGTGTTTTGGTGCGTGTGTGTGTGTATGTGTGTGTGTGTGTGTGTGTGTGTGTGTGTGTGTGTGTGTGTGTGTGTGTGTGTGTGTGTGTGTGTGTGTGTGTGTGTGTGCGTGTGCATGTGCTTGCTCATGGCAAAATGTGGTCCTGCACACCGAGTACTTTTCTAGGTGTTTATTTGTCAACACGATAACATCGCTAACATGTAAGATACAGTCATGAAATGTTACAGGTGCGTAGTTGAGATCAAAATATGAATTCAATTTGAAAATGAGTTCGATCTGACCAATTGCGGTGGCAATAGTAGATAGGAAGTAGGGAAGTGACCATTGCCTCCTTTTAGGCCACTGGCCCGATTTAGCCTTGTTGCTAGTGTGATTACAGAGACATTCTCTAGTTAGGCAGTTGGGTTCATTGAACACAGAGACTCACATGCTTACATCCTCTGATGATAGAAAACCTCTAACTTCTAACTTAGAGCCCATTGAAGAAAAAGCTTGATACAGATCAGTGATAGATTGAACCACGGCAACATGTGACCTGCAAGCTCTGTAACTATGACTCTAGCCTGTTGGGTCTGCTGAAATGTTTGAGTTTTTGAGGAGTTACATTGCAGAAAAGTGAGGTCAGGAAATTTGATTACTTCTGTTGAGGAGAAGCCGTGTTCAGGGTCACTTCACAGGAATACAGCAGAATGTTTTTCACACATTCACTGCATGAGTTGGTGGTGGAAAGCAGACGGATCACCTCTTTAGAAACGTTTAGGTCAAAGAAGTTGTCCAACTAACAGACAGTATGGGAAATCATAGATTAAATAAAAAATATATCAAGGAGTTTCCTTACATACAAAATAAGAAATTTTAAGCAGTATTTGTGTATCTATAAATGCATCAATTTATACAGGTGCTTTATGTCTCAGTGCTCTCTGCAGAAGAGATTGGATCAGGTGCATTGGTGTTGGCTGCCTTGGTTGGCATTAGCATGAAGGTCACTATCTAATGGGGCAGAGGAGCTAAATGTTGCAGGTCGAGGCCAGAAAAACCCTCTTTAGAAAATAACTGGCTCTCTGAGAAGGCTGCCTGTCAATAACTGAACAGAAAAGTTGACATTATCCTTCAGGCTCCAGCCCCCGCCTCACCAATGACTTGTAAATAAGGAGATTTGCTGTGAAATGCGAGCTGCTTGAAAACAATGGGTGGCTAAGCGGATCATTGCGCAGTGGAGAGCATTAGGTATGAAATGGGAGGTAATAATCACAGCATCCTTCAATGAGCAAGCTAATTTCCCTATTTGCTTTCCAGTTCATCAATACAGCTGTAGGCGGAAGAGTTGTCTGAAGACAGCTACAAGATGTTAAGAATTAAAATACCAGGAGACAAAAGAACAAAATGTAGATTAATCCATAACTGAAAATAGTCCCCAGCAAATGCACCATTTTTGCCTGTTTGAATGACACGTGCAATGGCCAGAAGCTCTGCTGAGCAGTTTAAAAAAAACAACAACTATAAACCTGTGTTTGTAGATTTAAGTAGGAAAGGCCCAACATGCGTTTGGTCTTGGTCTTTCCATGCACTGCAAAGCAAGGATGAGGAAAACATCAGCCTTTTACAAACTATAATCCATTCTGATTTTCTAAGACAGTAAATGTTGTTAACATATTCTTCGTACATACCAAATTACAATTAATTGTTACGTGACCGATTTTAGTCAAGAAAAGGTGACAGGGTTAGGGTTAGGCATGAAAAACACTTGGTTAGGATCAGAAAAGAGGCCGTGGATTGGTTTACTACAGACGGGAATTGAACCCCACTCCCCTGGCTTAAAGTCCTGTGTTTTAGGAACCAGTCAACACCCAAACCTACCTCCTTGCATGGCAGATCGCTGTCTTAAGGCTCATTTCTGCTCCCATTTCATACGAAAATCGTGACGTACGTTATCAACATTCTAATCTAGTATTCTAGTCACTGCCCTCATGCTTTAATCCGTCCTTAACATTGGAATTGACGTTGAGCAGTACATCCTCTTGAGGGCGTTTTTAAGATTCAAAAGTTACTCCAATAAAGTTTAAAAAAAAAGAGTTTATGACATTAACAAACATGACGACAATGGAGGAGACATGACCCTGCGTCTATTGAGAAGGAGCGAAATGGCAGGCAGCGCTGTAGATGGCGGTGGTGTTTGAGACCACTAAGTACATCACGGAGTGTGGACGGGGAATTCCATACATTGGTTTAACAGAGAAAAATTGACGACAGATCAGTCACTTTCAGTATTTGATGACTTGCTCGTACCTGCTATTCACGGCACATTTTGTGTACAATGCTCCATACTGCCCCTAAGATTTCCGGTGGTACTGCAACGTTTGGTCCATATCGGTACGCATCCACAAGCTTGCAGGATACGTGCAGAAATACGGACGAAATGTACGCAGAGTACGGACAGAAGGCTCCTTCCGTATCCGTGTGTGTATCTAACGCAGAGCATAAATAAGCCTTTATACTACGTCACATGCTTTCACTATGGGGAATACACACACAATAAATATGTTGAATACATATGAATTACTGCGCATTACTTTACCAAAACATCATGAGAACAGCCTGTCGTTTTTGTCCTTTACAGGCAAATTGGGAAAGTCTATAACTTAGACTACCAAAGCAAGAATAATAAAATGTAGAACCCATGGTTTATAATTGTCTGCTACTAGGTGGAGGAGCACAATATCCATCAGCACAAATAAAGTTAAAGCTTTCAGAGAGTCTGGCAGTGACAGATGGTGGAAGGAGAGAAAGTCTGATGGGAAAATCACTTCCATCATGTTTATCCACTTCAGTACAGACAAAGAGGCTGGGGAGGGGGTAACATGAACATACACAGCACCGTGTACTCAGAGAACATCTGCAGGTACCAATCAGCAAGGATTCAATATCATAGTCTTTATGCAAAACATATGACCAGATATATCACTGCAGTTGTAATAGAGAAAAAAATGCCCCTATGTCTTATACGGATCATGAGGGGTAAGTTGTAAGAACAGTGAAGAAGAATAGCCTCTTACCTCTGGAAATGTGAGACTCATTCACCACAGACCCAACTTTTTTATCTGTCAAAAGCCGGACTTCTGACCTTTTAAATACAAATAAACATAAACTATAATCCTTTTCAGTTGCATAATGGACTCTTTCCCAGCCTGTGTGGAGTGGGTTATCTCCTGGACTGAGTTTATGATGCATCTATTATTCTCATGACCACATTTATGTTGTATGTATTTGGTTTGTTAATGGTTATATGGCCTTGATATAAAGTCTACCAGGGGGTGGAGGTTTTAAAATTGATGCACTGCTGTCTTTATGAACACTATGTCATACACATGCGCAGGTACACACTCTTATTTATTTTTGCTTTCCCCTTACACTAATATTACTACATAATGTTAAAATTGGTCAACAAACAGGATTTAGCAAACACCTTTCACCTGAAATGAAATCAGTTGACTGTTAGAAGGTGAAAATTCTTGGATGTTTAAATCGGTCAAAACTATACATCAACTGCTTTAAATGAGCCACCATTCATTTATCACACAGATGCTCCTGCCAGGGCTGCAGCAAGTTGACAATGTGTTTACAGCATACAGAGTGGTGCCAGATCACCAGGTCAGGTATCTCATCGCTTCTTAACTCTCCATCAAAATAGCCTTTTTACAGTAAGATATGCAAACCTGGCATCTTTGCCACTACCTTACAAATTAACCCTAAACGTTACAATACAATAATCAGAATACTTTATTTAGCCCCAGGGGTAAATTGGGTTTCATTTGAGATGTTAAGATGTTGTTAGGGCCACTCTGTTGCCTCTTAACCGTCTGGAGACAATCCTCTGTCCGTACATGTCACACAAATTATACATTTAATTCTAAATAAATACAGTTATAATACTTGACGTTCCCTTTTTTTATCTTGTTTTAATTTACACCAATTCTTTCTCTTTCTAGCTTTGGTTTGTCAGAAGTTCTGCTGTACAGTAGAACAACCTGCAATAAATGACAGTCATAATTAAAATTTTAATATTGGGACTCAATAGCTGGATTGCCCATTATGTTAACTGCCTTCGTTGTCGCACTCCCTACATTTGTGATGCCATGGGAGGTAAAACCCTGCAACATATCCTCCTTATATTTCCACGAGAATGATGACATGAACACCTTTTCCCAGTCTGCAGTCCTTGTTGACAGAAAATACAATACGACATGAATGTAGAATCTCTTGAACATGCAGGTATACAGGTCCACTGTAATGTGTGTTTGTGTGTGTGTGTGTGTGTGTGTGTGTGTGTGTGTGTGTGTGTGTGTGTGTGTGTGTGTGTGTGTGTGTGTGTGTGTGTGTGTGTGTGTGTGTGTGTGCGTGTGTGTGTGTGTGTGTGTGTGTGTGTACCAGGTGTAATGTGCTGACTTCAATTTTTTCTTTTTGGATTCAGCCGTTGGAGGCGTGAGTTTCCCCTGTGGGTGTGTATTGAAGAGCAGCATATCCAGTTAACTGAAGCTACATCATGCTTTCTAGTGAAGAGATGAAATCTTGAACATAATCAATACTCATAATGGAAGGAAAAAAAAAGAAAATATGGTTAAGGTTTAAAAAATGGCGCAGGTTATGGATTATGAATTGCAGTCCAGTCAGAAAGGCTTACATCAAAGGGGAGTGGATAATTTATAGTATTTGGCAGCAAAGGCTCTGTGGGGGAGCATTATTAAAATATGTATCCAAGCAGCATGTTAAAGATTCAGCCGGGACCACGATAAAAATGCTCTGGGGTATAATACAGAACCCAGCAGAGACAACGCACTGAAAAAACACACAATGCACGAGGCAGATGATGCAACTGTAAATTAAGAATTGGTTCAACATTTTGAGCAATATGGTTATTTGCCATATGTTGGAAAGTGAGATGAGAAGATCAATCCAATGTCTGTTCTGACAAGTAAAAGACACGACAGAGAGACAAGAGCTGGACTCAGGAGTCAGCATACAGATTGGGAGCAGTGGGGGAACAGCTAGTCTGGCTCTGTCCAAAGTGACAATACGTACCTATCAACAACTCTTTATCTTGTTGGTTGATGTGTAGTAACATATATTTAAGTGATGAACAACAGTTTATCTGTCGGATGACAGAAGAACTGCGAATGTTGGATGTCTATCTTATTCTGGGAAGACACTGTATTGATTAAGACAGATTTGAACTCTAACATGGTTGCCCATTAGTAAGAATCGGGATGAATTTCCTGTAGGTCTGCGGTTGTTTGACATTTTGATGAAGCTGGGGCACATGGCAAATGTAGCTTACTGTAGTCGACTGAGACTGTGCTGTGATAAAAATAAAACTGAACTTTGCCAAAGCCTACAACAGACCATACTGTCTACATCTCTCAGCCATGTGGCTCTATATTATTCCTTTTTCTTCTTTGCTCTCTGTTCAAACTGCAATTAAAGTTATGCTTCCTTTTAGAGATGCTTATTTGGACTTTTTTTTATTACCGGTTAACTCTTGTTAACCAATAATTAGCAGTTAACAGACAAACGGCAAACTGAGTCCCAGTTCGCCCATCCAGGAGACTGGATTGGACATGTTTTCCACATTGGGAATTGCTGTGGACACATAGAGGTCATACATTCCGGATGTACAACACAGATTCAAATGTTACTGTTAGTTTGAGTAAATGTGAAGGACTATTACAAAGTACAACATCTGCCTAGCTTTAGAAGACCTCACAAGTCCACGGTTTTGGACCCAATCAGAGATATACCTGAACTCAAAATGCATGAATAAATTACTACTTCTACTAAAAAAAATCACATGGACCTTTACTCTGCTGTTGGTTGGGTTGCCAGATGAGGTCAACGGGTCTCTGTACAGGCAACGTGGTACCAAACCTGGCAAGAACCCTGGAAGCTGTGCCCAGCTGTTGTTTATTTTTCTGTTCATGTCAAGGTTAATACATGCACATTTAGAGGTGCTGATTGGTGTAGTTTTACAGGCTAGCTGTGTCCCCTTGCAGTGTCAATGCTAAGTTAGGCTAACACATCTCCGCCTCTACTTCCTCAAATGCTGAAATCTTCCTTTCACATAAACTCAGATGGAGGCTGAGTTTGTGAATTGAAAAATCCAACAGCAGCACGACTATTGTACAGCAAAAGTGTGAGCTGTTGCATTCAAAAGAGCTCTTCATTGTCTCTGTTCAGGATCTCACAGTCTCCAATCCTATTGGAGCCCCCCTGTAGTGCTTTGCCAAAACGTGATGCTCCATTCAGTATGCACTCGATGCAGAAAGAGTCAGATCATCATGCTCAAAAGGAAGATTTTCTGGTAATTTGTTTACCAGCTCTACATCTTCCCTACTTGAATTAGAAAGCTGAATTAGAGGAAGTGTTTGAAGTCGAGGTTATCAGAAGCTAGGAACTAAGCTATCATTTCAATTAGAAGCGTGGTGGTTGAACTACATTTGACCTCAATCAGAAGAAACTAATCTGATTTGATGGAACTGTGTTAAGGAGGATGTTTTTAATAGGGAGATACCTTTAAAAGGGGAAATCAATTCCTGCCCGTTTCGCTGTTTTGAATGCGGAGCAGGTATTTGGTGCTCGACTTATCAGTGTCAAGTCTAGGACACAACTATTATTTTGCAAATGCCATTATTGTAATCCAAGTCCATTTAATGAAAAAACAAAAAATAAATGAAAATGATCAAAGCATATTGTTGAGAAAAGTAAATCATTGGGCTGTTGCAGATTAATGGGAAACGTTTCAGTTTTCACAATCAAATTAGATTTTTCGTACTTTACTGTTTGTCGACTTCAAAGCCCAGACTTTACCTGACACACTTTTGCAGTTTTCTAACATATGAGCAAATGTGCACCTGGTCAAACCCAGTAAAGCTGTGCAGGTCTCTTATATATATAGACTGAAATTCATTGCTGTTCCTCAAGTGCCTTTGTGTGCATTATGCCTCTCTGCAGTGTAAATGTAGTTTATATACTCTGCCATCAGCACTTCTTCCACCAGTAAGTGTTCTGCAAGAGAAGTCTTTCACTCAAAAGTGGTATTACATTTTATTGTAAAATGTGTATGCATTTTTCTGTAACTCAATTAACAGAAGGCAGTGTCGACAAAGCCAAAGGCTGCTTCATGACCTTGAGATGAAGACGTCAGTACAACCTTTATCTGTTGCCAAAGCATTCAGCTTCCATCTTTGGATGTCATGCTGCAGTAATAGCAGGGTGATAAACCTGATATAAACCCAGCTCCAGTTCCAAGAGCATCAAATACTAATCTGAATAAACTAAATTTCCAAGGACAGTTTGGGCGATAGTCTTAGCGTATGTCTTCATTTTGTCCTCTAAATATATTTGTTTCCAACCTGTCTGGTTGTCAGACCCATTGATACTACTTTCAGCGATAACGCTGTGCTCCCAAATCTTAGCAGTTAATTTGGTGATTACAATGTTATCATAACTCTTGACCGGAGGTATGAAACAAAAGCCAATTCTTAATAAATGATAGTTTCTCTGCAACATTTGTTACACCGGGCATCATGAAGGTGGTAGCCTAGCTTACTGGATGTCAGGCTTTATCCCAGCACTGTACATTCAGTAAGCCAGGCTCTTTTGTGCCAGATGTCCTTTAAACCAATCACAATTGTCTTGGGGGACGCTGAGCCCAGGTTGAAGAGATGGTGCCTCTGCAAAAAAATAGAGAGCGAAGATAGCAGAAGGGGTCTGGCGTCCTCTCAGGTGCCAGATGTCATGCCCCTTCTGCTATCTTCACTCTGTTTTGCACAGGAACAGTTGCTGCACCAGGGCTTAGCACCACCCAAGACGATTGTAATTGGAAATACAAACAAGCCTGTTTCCCCCCCCCCTACAACAGAATGCAGCAAGAGCATACTCTAACACTGTGGAGATGCTTAGCAATGCGAGACTACGGAAATTGTAAATGGTTGGTGATTTTGTCAGAGGGTCAACAAAAGCACTGAGAAGGATCTGGAAACCATGACCGCAAGCTGCATGGAAATCAGACTAGTAACTGGACTGTCTTGCTTTGGAACAATGTGTTGGCTTGATAACTACAGGAGAGTTTCTAAAATATTTATATTGATATTTGCCCATTTGACCCAAAATTATGGACATATTGAGACTCTGGAACACATGGTAGGGAAATATTACCTAAATGTTAATGCTTTTGAAAGAAAGACAGATGGAGTGTAAAATAAGTGTATTTCTTATTATATAGTCCTTGGGAACCTGTTTTTAGCCAATAGGCATGTTTGCTGAGATGGAAAGAAGTTCAGCGGTTTCACAGAATGGCAACACTCATCGTATCATCCTTCATTGAGGGTAACTCAAGCATATGATGTGTCAGTGACTCTTTTTATGCCCTTGGCAGCAGAGCACACATTCTACCATTGCAGCACTTCCCCTTCACTTGTTCTTCTAGGTTATGATGATTTCCTACTAAGAGGTGCAGCTTTACTGGCCTTATTTAAACAGGTGTAGAGTGCAATGCTCATGTTTTATAGGTTGAGGGTCGTCGTTGCTTGTTTCCTGCCAACCATATGTGATGGGAAAAACAAAGATAACACATGCTGCTTTCTTGTCACTGATAATGGGGATTCAACCGTTATAAACATCTAGCTTTACGTAACAAAAAGTTCTTGGAGAAATATCTGGCATTGGGAGGTGATGCATGTTGTGTTTGAAGTTTGTGTGTGATATGCCTACTGTAAGTAGAAAAAGCAGCGGCTATTAAGCAAAAGCAACATAGCCATATGGCTTAACAGGCAAAAGAAGAAAAGCAAATTACATAAATTGCCAAAATTTAAAATCCAAGTGAAAGGTTTGTAGTCCACGTAACACAAAACAAATCAGTGATTGCTTAGCATAAGTACATGTAATGTAGTGTAATGTGACTCAGTGTGTTGATTTTAAATGTAGCTGGTTGTTGTGCGAGTTAGAATACTGTGTGTTAGGGTTGAATAATGGCAAGGTCCTTGAGTTGGGATTGTTTTGTCAAACTAGACTGAATAAGATCACATGGCCTTCATCAACAGATGGAATTTTCACGGCTATCAAACATACCATTAATGTAAATGTGGAGGTAGATAATACATGATAATACATAATTTTATGATATATATATATATATATATATATATATTATACATAATTATTTGCAAAAGCTGTACAAAGGCGCTTAAAACTCAAACCTTTTCATACACTACAGTGTACACACCAGATTCCAAGTCAAAGCAGGCTTGTTTCTGTTTACCTAGGATTAGTCTATGTGTCATGCCATTGTATGTAGCTCTATCAGTTTCGTCATTTTTATATTAATACTTGCAATAACAATATGCACTATTACTATAATGGAAGATATGTTACTTTAATGCAAGATCAAAGTATTTCAATTGTCATATTATTGTGTACATACAAACAAAGCCATTGCCTCTGCTGTCTGTCATATTGAAAATGTCCGCTGTATAAAAAGGACACATAATGGAGAATTGGAAATTACTCACCACACTGGTTTGGAGGTGTTTCTTGTTGCCTAATTCCTTCTCTGCCATGTTTTCTCCATGTCTACTCATATCTGTGTTATTCTTCTTGCTGGGTTTACAAAGCAGGAGAAATTAAATATTTTACTTAAATGACTTTATTTGCCTTAGCGCTGCCAGTCTGAATTATCAGCTTTCTTAAATTGAGTTTAGCAGTGGTGGCTTTGTGAGCATTACACTGTGGCTTGGCCCACAGCCAACAGACTGCTGGTAAATATATTTAAATCAGTGCTAAGCTGCTTAAAATATTCATATTTCACTCATAGCTATTTTATAGAAATTTGAAACTATCTCAGGCTGGCACAATCAGTTACATGGATAATATATAATATATTATTTCACATTTGCGGGGAACAAAGCGAGCTGGAGCTGGTGAGCAGTGGCGAGGCGTTAAGCCCCCGTTGCACAGTGTGTGTTTTTCTGATATGGCTGGCTTTAGATGCTCTGTCTCTCCCGGCTGAGAGAGGCAGGAGGACGCATGCCATGTTCCTCTCAGGCTCATGATACTGCCACGGTTAATGTGCCCCGTGAAATGATGATTCTAAAAGCTGCTTCCCTGCATCCTTCCCTCAGCTTAAAACAAAAAATATCTGCCTGCTGTTGGTTTTGGCAAAATACGGCATGTATGTGGATGTAATTAGCCCAATTCTTAGATGCTGACTGGGGCGGAGCTGGAGGTGACTTATCGTGCGGACTAACAGTGATGCTCTGTTCCTGCTTTACTGAAACACACTGAGACCATAAGTGACCAGATCCATTCCCTGTATCACTGTGACTGTAATACGAACCAGGACTTCTCATGACACATCGTCCTCTGCTCTGACCATTCTATTCTTGTAGTTTGTCCTACACTTGAGGCACGGTGTACTGAGAGCCGCTTCCTGGTGCCGTGATGACTCTATGTACTTGAGGGCCATGGCTGATATGAATTACATTTCCGCAACACCCTGTTTTCCCTGCATCAGTTGCCTCTGCAAATTCTGATCCTGACCTTAATTTACACTAGACTAGAGCTTTGAGAGACCGTATGACTTTTACAGAAATGATGTCTGATCTATCATCTCTATGATTAATGTTTGATGTTCAGATATAGGCAACTCAAACTACTTGGTAAAGTTTTATGGAAGATTGCATACGGTTGCAGACTGTTAGTACGATCTGAATGAAGGTCCCAAAGTCTGTCAGACACTTTGTTTGCACGGTGATATTCCTTTGTGCAGATTTTGTGCAGCAGTATAATTATGTCATAACTCAACCTCATTTGCTTGTTGGAGGAGACATTCTACACTTGCATGAAAACAAGAGGTGGCTTGTCAAGAAAACTTTTTAGTAAGTTTAGTAAAGTTGTTTTAAGGGCCTTTCAACCAAATGGGGCAATGGCACCACTGTGCTCTGTAATCCATTATTTCCAGTGACTTGTGCTGCTGCAGTTTTTTACTACGTAGCTTGTTTTGTTGGAATGGCCCATTAAGAACTGAACATACAACTGGTGCTATTGTTTTTCAGGTAGCAGCAATCTTAATCCTAACTTCAAAGGAAGTGATGGGACATTTAATGCTGTGATCACACCACCCATGATGGATGCAATAGAAGCAGCTCAACTACAAACAAAGTCAATCTACGGACGCAATTTGAACGCGGGCGACGCGTTACCCACGACACAATAGATGCGAAAATCGATCGATATGCGCCTTCAACGTGTGAGTTGAAAATATTAAACTTTTCAGATGAATCACGTGACATTTTGGCGTGTCAGCCAATCAGCTTTGAGATTGCGGTAAGCATCATAACATCCGGGGGATAACCAGGGGATCACCACAGCAGTCCTTGACTATATCAAGGAAACCAGAGGGTGAGGGTTTGGCCGTTTTTTGAGTGCGCGGCCAGGGAAATGCAGTAGGCCTACACTGCATTTTACTGACTTCTGGTGTGAACAAACTTCCCATCACGTGATCACAGCTTTAGAGGTTCATTGCTGGTATGAGTTTATCACATCTGGTTATGATCATGGATCCATTTCAAAGGGGAATTATCAGTGACTACGTTTACATGCAAAAATATTCTGATTTCTGCCCATATTCTGAAAAAGACAATATCAAGCTGATTACGTTATAATAAAATTAATATTCCATTAATATTCCTGTCTCTAGGCAGCCATGCAAACACAGCCTCCCTCTTCCATTCCTTCAACCACATTCTTGAAAACGTTGGCATTGACGTGTGTAAAAGTAGGTGTGTTTCTCCTTCCAAGCAGAAATCTGGACTTTTCGTTTGGGCATGAAGCCCAACAAACTGTTGGCTAATCGGCTTGTGTATAACACACAGAGCTGACTAGATGCAGTAACCAAGTAAGAGGCCGTAAACTGGCTGTATACTTTTTAAAATCTCCCAGTGTGATGCATATTCTGAATGCACTGTATATTCACTGTATAAAGCCCTTATTCTAAATATCCAAAAGGAATATGATGTTTACATGACCAGTCTCAAATTTGGAATATTGTTCTATTTGGAATAATAGTGGGATATTTGAGTGCATGTTAATGTAGTCAGTGGTACTCAGTCAAAAACACTCAAAACCTTTGTATATACTGTATATAACGACTAGGGACAATCTAATTGCTGTGACAAGTGAAATAAACTAAAACTATGTTCAGTTACATCCTTCATTTGTTTTTAGTTGTGCACTAAGTAATGTCCTTATTCACTACGGTGTGGTATCCCTTCATGCCACTAGAACTGTAGGAGCCATTCGGCTGAAGGACGAAACATCTTAATTTACAAATAAGCGCTTTCAGTTTGACTTGACCATGAATGCCTCATAAACCTTTCTATTTTAGGCATGGAGGGATTATATTTTGCAGAAGGTTTAGCAGCTTGGCAATTGTAAATATTACATTAACTGCTGACAATGTGCTAAACTAAAAACATAATTTATGGTGAAACAGATATCTACAGTCTCCTTCATAACCAGCTGTGCATACAGCAAAACCTATGGATCGCCAGTATGGCTGCCAGAGGGGGCGTTCCATCATCTGAATGCTCTCATTTTCCATCAGAGACTTCCAGATGTCTCTATCTTTTCTCCCACTGCCTGGGAGACAGGTGTTTGGAGACTGGAGCTGTATATATTGTAAGTAAAAGCCTCTGATTGCGAATGGCAGAGAAGCCTCTACAAGTCAATAACTCATTTGGAAAGGGTTTTGAATTAGAATGATCTTGCTGAAGGGAAGGTAGACTCCAGCCCATATTCTGCCTCAAGTTGCTGAAGAAACTGGAATAATAATCTTCCAGGAAAATCGATAGTAGAATACAGCGCCACAGGGACAAATACCATCCCTTTTCCGTACCACACCACTCTTACCCGTCAATCGGCTGAATTTCTGCTGATACGCCATAAATCCAATTCTCTAAAATGTCATATTAAAATTTCAGGCTATTTAGATTGGCTTGCAGATGGAGAATGACAGCTTCCCTCTTCCAGGGGCTGGGATTATATGTCAATAATGTCCTCAGTGCCAGGGAGGTTCTTTCATTAGCTCGTATTTAGATTGAAGTGTCATCCATATCATGAGAGCCTTCTACTGCGTCTCAGCAGTGTGTGTGTGTGTGTGTGTGTGTGTGTGTGTGTGTGTGTGCTTGTGCGTGTGTGTGTGTGTGTGTGTGTGTGTGTGTGTCTGTGTGTGCGTGTGTGTGTGTGTGCATGTGTGTGTGTGTGTGAGTGTGTGTTTCTCAGCTCTCTACCTTAATCGAGTCATCAGCCTGATAAGTAAGCAGCGTGATGTGTTGGGAGATACACACAGTGTATGGTGTGGCATTGTTACAGTATAGTGGAGGTTACTGAGATTGATTGGTTGATCGATTGATTGATCTTGGTCTATGAAAATATGAGACAAAAAACCATAGTACATAGACCATATTCCCGTATATCAGCGCAGGCTGAATAACTGACTGGTGTTGCACAGGTGTTTTTACACATCCTCATACCTAACTTACTAGGACTGCTCCCTAGGTTGATTGCCAAGGACTCCGAAAACAACATCTAAGACTGTTCCATTTTACATTGAGAAATGGCTGCATGGTGGCAGTTTTAATGGCTGACTGTTCTACAGCATGTAACATTACAGTTGCAGTTTTAAATAAAAAGTTAATGTTAATGGGACTACTTAAGTTTAGGCAACGACAAGTATTGGTTAGGGTTAGAAAAAGATGGATTGGATTGGCTCAAAATGAATAAAAAACAACAAAAACAACAGTGGTGGCTGTTGGTCTTTCAAGGAGGGGAAGCTCATTTTTCCGGCCTACATCATGAGTGTGTTTTTTCATTTATATGTAAATTCTACCCTTAGCTCTTTTTCAAGAAAATTATCTGTGACCTTGTCGTACCAACTAGGAGTCTTTTCTTGACCAGTGTCCTCTCAATGGCCAGCAGAGCTAGGCTGCTTAAACGGCCCTGGCCCAGCTGGAGCTGCTGCGCCAGGCTACTGTGAAGTGTGAACGCCTGTGAGTGTGAGTAATCGTGATGGGGGGAGAAGCTCCGCAGCTGCCGCTGCTCGTTGGGGAAAGAAACTGCAGAGTGACAGAACAGAGTCGCCAGACACAATGCTAACAAAGAAAAAGTCGCTGGGAATCGGTAAAGTCTCCGGATCATTTCAGAACATAGGAAAGAAAAACTTGGAAAATGCTCCGTTGGATGTTTATTCTTCAATATTGCTAATTCGCTCATTTAACTGTCAGTCAAAAAAGGATTTCGCCTCAGAAACTCTTCTAATCATCATACAGAAGCCGGGCATCAGGGCCAGCCCACTGTCCCATAGACCCCCAGAGACACTGAACTTCCGATGGACGGGAAAAAGCCCAGCATTTATCAAATGACCGTATAGTTTCGCTGCAGTGGAACAACCCGCTCTACGCTTCCCCATTGAAGTCAGTAGAAGCTGAGCGTCCGACTCTGTAAAGAGCTGTGGGAAAGAATGAGAAGGAAGTTGTGCCGGCTACCTGTGATAAGTAGCTGATTCTGAACAAAAGATGAAGGCTTTCTAGTGCGTATTTAGTCAATGAAATGTACACACAGCAGTACATATTTCACCACTTTTTTTTGGTAACATTTTAGGGGAAGCTGAGCTTCCCTTGCAGTCTTAGAGCAATCATCCATGACCAAAAAGCCACAGTTTTGTTTTTGAACTGGACGTCGTACACCAGTCACCTTTGTGGATTTTGTGTTTGTTCAGATGCATTAATAAAGTTACAGAGCTGCTGACTCTCCGGTTGCCTTCGCTCTCCAGTTGGAGTTCCTCACAACACAGCGTCATGTTTCCTGGGTCAGTGGAGCATTGTATCCTTTTGAGTTGCTCTCAGAGTTGTGTCATATCTGGGTTACAGAACATAGAATTTGGGGACCTAGTTGTCTCTCATAAAGCTTTGGTGCTTGATCAACTGGTACCTCCATGGCCATGATTTGATTTTTTTTTGTCTTGATACTAGAATGCTTGAACAGCCAGGACATAGATGATTTAAAAGATCTTAGCTCTCAGAATGTCTACACATGCCTTTTTTAGACCTCCTATAGAAAAACATGCTGTTAGGTTTTAGGTTAGCTGTTAGGAGATATTCTATTATATATTTTGCTACCAAGGCGCTCAAAGAGCTGTAGTTTCAAATCACCTTAGTAATTTGGCTTTCTTTTTGTTTATTCCGAGAAGACCACTGCATGAAGGCGAGTGGGTTTAGGTTTTTGACCTCTAATAATACTATGGTGCAGTTATGGTGCAGTTATTTGTTGTTCCTCATTTTTTTGATTGTGTCCAGACAATGCTTGATCTCTAATGGACTGATCTACGGCTGACAGTGATGTCTCAAGAGACATTACGCATATAACACTGAATATAACTTTTGATAGTTAACAAGAAAACTCCACTGGGGACCTTTACGCAAGAACTAATCATATGCACTACATTACACAAACACACACACACACACACACACACACACACACACACACACACACACACACACACACACACACACACACACACACACACACACACACACACACACACACACTATGTAGTATATAAGTAGTATAGTAAGTATATATTCAAAGTGTAAACTGTAAATGTAAGTAACTAAAGCAAATACATAGGTAAATAAAGTGAACTACATTTTATTACAGTTAAATACTTATATCAAATATAAGCAAATCATTTTCTTATTCATAACAAATCCCATAACTGTGTATTCAAAGCCTGACATATTTTTTTCCTCTATGCCAAATGACAAAACATTATTGTCAAAAATGAACGCACAAATGATGTGTCGAATTTTGGAGCACAGGAGCATCATCCTGCTGCCAGAAAATCTTACAGAAGGGCCAAATGAAAAAAAATTAGTCTTTTCTACTGTTTGAGTATAGTTTGCTTAAAACTACAGTGTCTAACTGTTTTCGGAAATTACTGAGCCTTTATTAAAAATAAAACTATATGTCTAAAATCCATCTTCAGTGTGAACCAATTGGCTGAGAGGAACAGACAGGATAGGAAACGACTAAAGTCTTGAGAAAAACTAACGTTGGTTGGTGCCTTTTATCTGTGTGATCTGTTGACAATAGGTAAAATCCAAAGTAACACTAGCCCTGTCCTCCGTTGATTTTCACTCTGTACATCAGGCAACGGCAACCGGTGGTTGCCTCCAGTTAGAAAATAAATCATTGAGAGTATTGGCTTTGGATAAATGGTCAGTAGTAGATGTTTATGCAGTTTGAATTTAATATCAATGTCAATATATGTCAATGTCAGAATTCATTTGGGCAAATTGGACGGATTTCTGTTTGTGAGAGGTCGATCACTGTTTTTAAGATGAAAAGAAGTCCAGTGGTTTGTATTCTGCATAGACAGGACAGTTTTGTCCCATTACTGAGTGATTGTACACACAGCGAGTCTTGCATTCAGAGACATGCGCAAAGGAAGTTGCTCTTTCGGAGGAAGTGTCTTACACTCTGCTGACTGAAGAGTAAAGAAACACTTCAGGCATTTCTTGGAAGTGCTGCGACATCACATCCAACAGGATCACTGGTTGGGGGTGGGTTTATAATCTGTACTTCTACAGGCTGTGTGTGTGTGTGTGTGTGTGTGTGTGTGTGTGTGTGTGTTCGTGTGTGTGTGCTTGCACGTGTGTGTACGTGCTATCACCTGCTGTTATCTTCACTCTTTGAAACTTTGCATGGGGGATTTTTTTTGGTAATTGTTTTGTGTCCTTTTTTTCCCCTTGTTAAGCTTTTGTCAGGTTCTCCCTCTTGAACTGTGATTTTCCTGATCTGCCCTTTGTAACTCCGAGGGGATATCTGTGCATCTAAAACACCCTGATGAGCTCACTGTAGCTATTCATTGTCTGCTATGGTTTTGAGTTTCCGCAAAGTGTGTGTTTGGGCATGTGTTTTCGTGCAGGCTCGTATCAGTACAGTGGGAAAGGAGCCACTTTGATTTCCCAAGACGTCTTGGTCAGGCCTCATCGGTTTCAGACAGCGATGTCTACTTAAAGAGAAGAAAAAAAATGTTGGGAGGAGCCAAAGGGCAGAGAAAAGAGTGTGTGCATCCTTGCGTATGTGTGTGAGAGAGAGAAGATGGGATGGAGGTCAGTTGGGGAAACTTTGCAGAAAAATATGAAGACACTTTATGGCGTAGGGAGGAAATGAATAAAGGATGATTCCTTTGAATTAAACATGACTGTAAACGGCGGTGGGGATAGGGACCTCGCACTTAGTTCATCTGAGCTGGTCAACACAACACTACGCCTCATGAGCCTGTTGGGCACACTGCGCAGTTAAACAGACTGCTTCCCTGGTCGCTCTTTTTTCTCTATTTTAAGTCTCTAATTCTTGTGTTCACGCTGTGTCTAATATCCTGTCTGCTGTGTAATGCACTGCCTTAAAGCGTAAGTCAGGCGAAAATGGACCCCATGTTCTTTTTCGGCATAAAAATACATCAAATAAACCATTGTGACACTATTTTTGGCTGATCAATCATATATAGGGAATGCCCGGAGAGACGCTAATAGCTCCAAAAGGCTAACACTGATTGGCGTGGGAGTTTCTGTCCGAAGTTTATTAAAAACTTTCTTAGAGAAACTGAATTCTAGTGAATTCTGTAATCAACTTGTATGGTAAGGCACAGACTTGTCAAACAGTCTTTTTAAAAAAAAAACTCTGTATCTACGCTGTTGGTGCTCAGTTTTATGTGTAGGGGCCTTTATCATACTTCTGTAGAGGTTTGGTGCTATTTTGAGCAGTATTAGTGGTTAAAAAAATGCAGTTTCTGATGTGTTCAGCCCACCACCCAATCAGTGTTAGCCCTCTGTGACTGTAAGCATCTCTCCAGGCGTTCTCTATACATGGTTGATCAACAAAAAAAACTGTCTTGATGTCTTATTTGACGTATTTTCATGCCGAAAAAGATTTCCAGACTTACACTTTGAAAGATTCTTTAGGTGTATCAGAACCATCCTCTTGATTTTGAAGTTCATGCTACCTCCTTATTTGGGATAATTAAATTGCACTCACCAGGTTAATTGTGAGATCTGGGGAAATGGAAACATCCCAGAAACAAGTACAATGAGGCAAGAACAATAAATACGATGACAAAGTTAGAGAAAAAAAAACTGTCAAGTTATGGGGGAAGTTCATTCTTGACCTTGTTTGACAAAATGATTCATTTTGATGCTGATTTCAACAATCACAGTAGTTGCATCACTGGGTTTATGTTTTAACCTGAGGTTTTTCTGAAACTGAGGAAATTATTGTTCTACTCTATTCTTCCTGCTTTATAGGACTAATTCCTGTCTCCCACAAATTAATTTGCAACAATAAATATGGTTTGTAGGAAAGGTAATCCTACCCCAATTACATTTTCTGGAAATATATTAATAAAATGGTATAATGTTTACTGTGAACCTGTCCTCTTTTGAGATACAATATTGGCTACTACTATTGTGTGTACTGTGTATTTTTTTTCTGCTGGTTTAGTTGCTTTTCTCTTTAGTTTCTTTTATTTTCTTTATTGATATGTCCTGCCTTTCCTCTATAAATCACTTTGAATTATGTTTCTATGAAAATGGGAATTACAAATAAAAACTTTGGTGAGTACAATGTTCTTACTCTTAGTGATATGAAATGAAATGTTGGCCAAGACTATGACAAAAAGACCCAGTTTCTAATAAAGTTAGCTATCCTTTAGTTCATCTTTAACAATTCTGAACTTCATGAACAACTATTTACAGCAGGCATTGTCGATGTGAAAAAAAACTCACTGACTGTTTAACTGCATATTTCTCAGATCAAATATATACAGATACTGGTGAAATTGTATACATTGTAAAATGTTTTTTTCAGTTTTGAAAATTGAATTATAATCTCAGTTGATGGTGTGGTACTTTTAAGCAGTTCCACATAATACATTTCCATTCTTCACTTGGGTCTGAGGGGAGGAGAGAACTGCCAATCAAATTGACTTCAATTGACTTGCTCGTTGCTTTTACCTTTGTTTATCTGGGCAGGTTGGATTAAAACAAATGCCTTCTTGCCACATATATAAGCTGACCAGTTTAACCAGCCAGATCTGTTTGCCACTAAGCATTGCAAGTGCCTCGTTCAAGGGCACCGTCGGCAGGCGCTGCTCCTTCACTTCCTTCCCTGCTGGCAAATTTATCCTCAATCCGCCGGCCAAAACCATAACCCTTCGATCTCAACCTGGAATAAAAAAGAGGCAAACATTGTAGGATGGCTTATAGTTTGGGAGAAAATAAGAAAAAATTGAGCGTGAACATGATCTAATTATTAGAAAATACAACACTATCACTTAGCTCTGCGTAGCTAATATTGGTGTACAGTGCAAAAACGTAAACATGCATCTTTTTAGCTGCATTCACATCAAACAGCATCCTTCTGTGCTGAATCCTGCTCTCCGTATCAACTGCTATACTGTAGCCTACATTCATCCTGAGTTACTCTTTAGGGGAGGTCTACTCAGCTCCTCCACCAGCATCACTTCAAAGGCTCCCAAATCTCTCTTCTCATAACTTTTAGGGGCTAGAGAGGAAGTGCTGCTGGAAGTGCATTACAATATCCTGAGCTGCAGGTCTGCTCACCATTTTTCAGTTTCAGTCTCGTTCTACATTTCGCTGACTGATTATTGGATGTGTCTACTAAAACACCAATGTTATGGTCAACTTCACTCGGTAGATTCGCTGAAGTCAGGGATATTTGTTAACCTCTAAATATAAATAGCATTAATTGGCAAATTTAAGCATGTATCCAATGATTTGAAACAGGGCGGGTTGTTCAACAGTAAAATATATGGAAAAGGTCTAATTTAACAAGCAAGCGGGCCATTTCCCTGTGAGGGTTACAATTACCCTAATTGAAAAAGCTGGACATGGATTGAAACTGGCAGTCTAATTAATGGACTCATTTACAAGCTTCCATAGAAACCTCTGTTCAGTACAATACTTACACACATGGGTGAGTCCATGGTAAGTCTGTCTTCTACATTCAATTGGCATTGATATGTGTTATATGTGTGTTTTTTCAAAGATACAATAATTGCATTTATGGCCCTTTCTTTTTCATCAAGCTCAAATTTGGGGGCATGTGATTGGCTTATAGGTGAGTGAGCAGTGACTGGTGATAACTTCACTGTAATGTTCATAAAAAGTGACATGAAATAAAAAAATTGGCATGAAATAAAAGTTTTGTGAACTCTATTATGATATAAAAAAAACATGTGTTTGAAAAAGGTTATTTTGAAAGAGAGAACTCAATCACTATGAAAATCAGAATTGTAAAAATAACATTTCACTATAATGATGATGATGATGTTGATTGTACATTTTATTGTTCATAAACAAATGACAGTCTATTAATGTCAAACACAATATTTAATAGGCCTGTGAGTCTCATTTGTCCAGGTCATCAATAATATTTAATAGGAACACTTTTTATTATTTCTCTGTGTCATCTGATGACTCACAGTTAAAGTCACAGGAAACTCTGAATAGGTGTTAATTGTTTTGGTGGCCTTTTCATCAGCTCTCAGAAATGTCATCAATAATAGTTAATGGCTTCCCTGTTGTTTTTCATTTTTATGTTTTTATCTTTACTTCTTGGCTCCACTGCTCAGTTCTGAATTGTTATGCCCAACTATAAAATGCTGCTCTTCCCTCAGCATTACTTTTAATTAGGGTTGTCCGATAATATCGGCCCACCGATATTATCGGCCGATATTGAGTTAAAAATGTAATATCGGGAATTATCGGTATCGGGTTTTTACAACCGATGTTAGTTCTGTAGGCTTCAGCATTTCCGAGTGTACAAGAATGCAACATGGGACGTTTACAGGCGCGTGCTTGATGACGTATAACAACAACAACACGCTTCACTCGTAGGTTGCTAACCGTGGCTAACAAGCTTCAGCTCGCCCGGTGCATGAGATGTCTGTGGTTTGGAAGTATTTCCAAGTGTCACCTACTAACAGTAAATTTGCGATTTGCTTGCATGACTGCAAGGCATTGGTTATGAGAGGAGGAAACAAGGCGTCTTCCTTTAATACATCACATTTGATCACCCAGCTCAAGAAGAATCATGCGGAGTGATACGCTACATCTGTGCAGCAAAGTGATGAAAAGAAGCAACAGCCGACACCGAGAAACAAACTTTTTTTTATCGTTCACAATGCCGGATTCACCAAACTTGTGGAGTTCCTTGAGCCACGTTATGTCTGTATAACGCCCAGGCGCAAGTATTTCTAAGACCAGTGCTTACCTGAATTGTGCAGCATTGTTTACAGTCACGTCGAGAAGCTAATTTCTGGTGCTGTATCCATTAGATCCAAAACAGGTTAGCATGTTGAGCTTGACTGCTAATTTATTGATTGTATTATTTACCAAGTTACGGCTCAGTCGTTACTCAGTCTGTAAAAAGAGGACTATGTTTGTTTACTACTCTGGACTGAAGCTATGCATCTTCCTGGTTTTGATAATGTCTGTAGTGTTTGAGGCAAAATATTCTCTCCAAAAACACAAATAAATGAATGAATGGCACTTTTTTCAATAACTTATTTTGTACAGACTGTGTTTACATTTGAAAAGCCATGTTGCATTTATGCATGCATCCAGTGGGGCATCAGAATAAAATTAGGCACAACGTGTTAATTCCATAATAGGTGATATGTGATGTTGGTGTAAAAAGGCTGCATATATCGGTATCGGGTGATATCGGTATCGGAAATTAAGGGTTGGACAATATCGGAATATCGGATATCGGCAGAAAAGCCAATATCGAGCATCCCTACTTTTAATGCGATATTACAGTATCATGTTTAATATCATGGACATAATCATCAATGTTCCAAATTAACATGATACACTTATCTGTATTTCAGATTTGATGTTGTAGGCCACATCTCATAATATCTATATGAAACCCACCAAGACTGATCCTTAGCCACTATTTTTTTTGGGGGGGGCATTTTGCATTTTCAAACTATCCTTTTTTTTTATATTTGCGCTCTTTTCTACTTTGTACTACAAAAATAATAACGTTTTCTATCTTATCCTGATGTGTAATCAACATAAATCAACCAATTGGAGTTGGGAGAACAGTGACGTTTTGAGTACTGACCAATACAAGCACTTCATTTAGCTGGATCATGGAAATGAGCCCTATTAGGACGAGATTAGTTTTACGTGTGGACGTGGGGTAAGATAATTTTTTACCAGGGGTTTTAGTCCAGTCCGAATGTGGCATGTCAGTAATTGTTCACGAGAATGTCAGTAAAAATTACGCTGATTTTTTTCCTTCTGTAAATCGGTTCGGAAAAAATACATCAGGTAATGCTAATCCTGTCCGAATACGACCCTCTGTGAAATGTAGATATTCTGCCAAATCCTGTTAATATGTCCCTTAATCGTGTTAACATATATCTTTGAGCATGGAGGCTCTTGAAAAACACTTTTGTCCTCTAGTTCTGTGTTTAGTTGATTTTGTGATATCAGGAAGCTACATAGCATGCAAATGGCAACAGGGAGGTGACGGCAGTGCGTACATCGAGTAACCCCCCCTACCCTTGGTAAATTGCAGGGATTTCTTAATCCCATGCAAATTGGCCATTTATATTACAGACATACTGAGGTAAAATATTTTACTCCACATCCCTACTAATCCCATTTGAATAGGGCTATAGAAAGAGAGTAGAACAGACATAGAAGTGTTTGCCATGGTGATTTGACTAGTTCAAGAGAAAATGGTGATTGTTGTACGTCAGTGGGGCCATAACGTGTGTCATATTCACTAGTTTGAGAACTAAGTTTCTTATTTGGGTTACCAAAAGAAATATTAAGAAATTAAATGCAGCAATCATCAATTCCTCTCTAGCAGCAAGGCAACCAACATAGTGCACAAAAGACGCCTCTCCGGGGCGCCCAGAAGCTCACCTGGAAGACCGGGCGCCCCATATACAGAGGCTTATAAGCTGCATGTCATGCCCTCTCTCTCCCATTTCCTGTCAATCTTTAGCTGTACAAAAAAATCTTTTAAAACAGCCTCTCTATGCTTCATACTACTCTACTGCTCATTTGTCGCAAAACCTCACCACAGTGAGTCTTTGACAGCCAGGACTCGGTTCATACAGAAGAACCATAATAATTCCCCAAAAACCTTTGCGATGAAGTAGAATTTATATGCAGCGTGACATTTGAGCCAGGTCGCACTGAAAACCACCTGGACTGGTAAACAAGGTTTAGTGTAAAATGTGGTGACTATATTGTTTACATTGTGCAAGTTTTTTCCAAATGAAATGGCGAATAGCTTTATATTCTGTATGTTCCATATATTTAACAGCTGCAGCTCTTTGCAGACAACAATTACAAACAATTAAACAATGTGTTGGCATGGCTGAATTAATTCTTCCTGTTCCCCCTTAAACACACAGACAGTGAAACAGAGACCTTGTTACATCTTTCATGGAGACATTGAATCTATTTGTTGTGTGTGCGTGTGCTTGTGCGTGTTTGTGTGCATGTGCATGTGTGTGTGTGCGTGTGTGTGTGTGTGTGTGTGTGAACTGATACTCGGTCAGTGTTCACAGAACAAAAAACAAGAAAAATCTCACCATTTAGTTTCTTGTTGAACGTGGTTGAGTTGCAGTGTATTTTTTTCAGTTCAAGCCGGTCAAAAGCTTATCTGGCTCAGACCTACAGTTTATGGCTGGGGGATGTAAGTGTTGCTTTCATAGTGTCTGCCATGGTTCATGTGTACCTCCGCCATGTGGAATTATCGTCATGTGATGTCTTGAGGTGGTTTGCATTATTTTCCTGGTCCATAGGGTTTTAATTGGTAGCAATCAGATAAAACACACTGATGATTTTAATTGAACTGATTTTTCTACCTAGCAAATCCCTTTTAATTCATTTTAATTATTAATACATGATTTATTCTGAAATATTGTTATTTTTTATTTTTCAGAATTTGAGAGAATATCAGCTGTGGCTATACCACTGCTACTAGAATGTTTTTTTTAATAACTAAGGAAACTAAAAAAAAAAATATATTTTGTGAAAAAAAGCAGAGCATAATTAGAGAACAGTAACCATTGTGTCAGAAGAGAAGATTTAAACAACATTTTCTTAGGGCTATAGGATTCAAAAACAAATTGGAGGTCTAGAAGCTCATCTGCGACCACGGAACATCACTAGTTTCAATTCTTCTTGCAGTCTCTTCCTCAGTTTGGCAACTGTAGTGGGTTTCTTTTTTTTCATTTTTTTCATTTCATTTTCAAAAAATTCTCTATGGGGCTCTAAAATTTAAAAAATTAAAAATAGCTTATTGTCAAAGTGCCTTGGTTATTGGAAAAAAAACATGCTAGTACAGCAGAGGTTTAGCCACAGCTGATATTCTATCAAATTCTGAACAAAAAAATAACAACTTTTCAGAATGAAAAAAAATTGAATTTCCCTTGCGGGATGAATAAAAGGAATTCTTCTTCTTCTTCTTCTTCTTCTTCTTCTTCTTCTTCTTCTTCTTCTTCTTCTTCTTCTTCTATATCATGTGTTGATAATTGTTCTCTAACTTTGATCCCTAGTGAATGTATTTGTATGTATTTGAGTGTAGATTGGTAGCTGGAGAGGTTCCAGATCACCTCCTGGGCACTGCTGAGGTGCCCTTGAGCAAGGCACAGACTGAATCCCTAACTGAGTTAACTGAACATAGGTTGAATAATTACTTCAATGCCGGATGGAGTGAATTCAATACTAACCTTTATCATTATCTTTCATAATATTGTTTTCATCGCTATGAAAAGAAATTGGGTGGGAACCGTAGGGTTGTCGGTTTGAGTGTGGACTGGTGGCTGGAGAGGTGCCAGTTCATCTCCTGGGCACTGCAGAGGTGCTGTTGAGCAAGGCACGAACCCCCAACTGCTCGGGGCACCAATCGATTGCCAGCCCACTTGCTCTGACATCTCTCCATTAATTGCATGTATATAGGTTCTGTTTGTGTATGTGTGTGTATTTCAGGCCTGTTTGTGTCTAACGTGAATAATATAATAATAGAGTGGAAAAAAAAGAAATTGAATTTCCCCTTGCGGGATGAATAAAGGCATTATTTCTTTCTTTCTTTAATCCAGTGAGTATGGTGAACTACTAGTGTTACATTCATTCAACTCATCATGTTTATAAATTCTAAAGTGGTCCAAAAATAAAATAAAACAACTCTTGAAATAACTAGATATAATATAACATATACTGATGTTAAGTTAACGATAACAGATTGTTGATTCTACTACATTCCTATATGTTGTTTACAGGGATTTAAAGGTTATGGGAAAGGGACTGCAGCTGAATCCTTGTTGCTTCTTGGTTTCCTGGTACGTCTTGTATCTGTTACAGTCTTTAAGCGTCTTATATGTACATCTGTTTTTTCCTGCTGAACAGTGAGAATATGAGCACGGGTGAGTGAGCATTTACATATGTCTGTGACTAAGCCCATTGGCACAGTACAGTATGATGCAGTGCTCCTTACCTCACTGTGCCTGTCTGCTGTGAGTGTAGTTTTTATGTGTCCTGGTTGTAATCCTCAGCACTGTCCCTGGGGGAAAGCTGGTGATGCTAACAGCAGCCAAACTGCACTTTGCTGCTGGAAAGAACAACAGGTCAGTCTGTCCTTGCTTCCCCACTGGCTGCCTCAACACGACAGAAGTATCACAACATTCTAAGTGATGCAGAGCACTGGGGATTCATGTGGGAAAAAAATAACCAGACTTGGACTGGTATGTTGGTTTAATGTTGAATTGGGAAGTGCAAGATGGTGCAAACATACATGCAATATACCTTCCTAACAAATAACATATTTAGTGTGATTGTTATTGTGTACAAAGAAGAAGAAGAAATTCTTACCTTTCTTGCATGTCTCACAGCGCTCCCTCCTCCCCCTACATTCAATTAAAAAAAAACTTTATTTGTCCCCGGGGGGCAATTCAGGAAACATGTGAGGTGAGAGAGAAATCCTGTGTTCCAGTGCCATGAGAAGTCCGAAGTTTCGGACCTCCAACTAGGCAAAGTGCATTGGAATGCCTGTCAAAATAGAACCTCCTACTATCAAATTTGAGGGGGATCGCCCTACCCCGAATTCCCTAGTAGGCGGTTCCATTTTCCCATGGCAATGAACCGCAGCATGAGCAGCGTGAGTGAAACGGACCTACGGATGACAGGCTGGAAGCTCTTAAAAGTGAAAAGTGTAAAAATGCCAGAAAGGTAAGGATTGCTTTAAGGGCCATCCACAGCAAGAATGATATCTAGCTATGAATATACAATTTCAAAAATCGATCTAACTCAAGTGTGATGGTGGTGTCTGCACCTCAGCTATAACGGCAGTGGTGAACAATGTCATTGGGATCCCCTACAGAGTGATTTGATGAACGATAGAAACACTGACAGCCGATCAATCTTCTTGCAATACATGTATATACTGTCAGTAATGTGTCTATGTTTTAATGCTGGTGCTTTGCGTATATCTGACAACCGTCCGGCTGTGGTGTCTGCAGCACGGATACACCCTGAGACCATAACCGTATTCACAAAAATGTAGGATATTACTACATTTCTGTATAATCTTACATCACAACATCTGCTGTTTAACGTAGTATGAATTATTATGAATTTACAGGATGTAAAACATCCTGTAAATTCAGTAATAAATAAATAAATAAATTCAATAATAATGATAAATATCCTTGTATTGTTGTTATACGTACAGTATAGTTAAAGTTATAGTTCTTGGTGCGGACAGACATTTACACTTACATTGCATTTTAACATGGGACTCTATGAGGATTTACTCTGTCTTGGAGTGAGCCTCAAATGGCCGCTCCATGAACTGCAGTTTTTGAAACTTCCACGTTGGCTTCATGTTTTAGAGCCGGAGGTTGCCGCTTGAGAGCAACATGGCACTAAGGCACAGGATCCCATATAAAGACACAGATATACCCTATACACTCTTTCAGTGCTATGAGTGCGTGTGCCCCGATCATGGAACTCTAGTCTCACTGTCTTCCCTCTGACAGCTCCACTGCGCAGACCTTTGCCCTCTTCTCTATGTCTTCCAATGAATCAGACAGTGTAGTACTACACGGGTCACTACACATGGGATCTCATCCTATTCATTGGGAACATAGATGACAATTGGACACTCAATTATTCATTCAAAGTTGGCAACTAGGAGAATCTCTGGAATCCCCCCCTCCCCCTTCCCCCTCCTCCTCCATGTCACCTAGTCCTGTTAAGAAAAGATTATTGTGAGTGATACACAGTGACTCGGGCTGCTTGTGCAAATATAATCTGAAAACAGCCTTGGGGAAACTGTTGGGGATATGTGCACAGACTCTCTACCTCATTCCGAGGTGAAAATAGGCATTGTGGATCCGCTGAGAGACAGGAGTGTTGGCAGGTGTCCCATATCGAGGAGTGTGAGACCACCCCATGCTGCATGGCAGAGAAAAACTAACAACACGGGTTGAGATGAGTACTTGCATAGTTCAGGGACTAAAATGTGACATGGAGGTCAAAGAGATGAGTGGGAAGTCACTAGCTCCAATCTC